>NC_140021.1:26581268-26775674 GCF_964263955.1 Coregonus lavaretus
ATGGGCTTTAGTAGTAAAGGAAACATCACTTTATTTTATAAAATAATTGTGTAAAAAAAAGAATGATACCTAAAGGGGTCCTAAATGAAGACCAGGTTTGACGCGTTGGTCCACCAGACCTTCAGCGCATTAGGGTGGAAGTGTCTGGGAATGGGATTAGATGTAACGTGACTAACATGACATCACTTTAGAGCGTATGTCATCCTTCAGCACAACATGTCACCCCTTATAAAGTACATGTTTGTCATATTCTACAAAGTGTGTTATGTCACATTTGAAACTGGTGATTATGTCACACAGTAAAGCCACATTTATGAACCTTTTATAAAGCATGACATATGGTTATAGCTGCTTTGTAACACATGTATGTAGTGCTTATGAAGGCATTGTGATGCCTTTATAAGCTGAATAGCATTTAAAGCGGGACCAAAATCGGTCATCAATGACTACATACTGACTTTTCAATATAACCACACCTGGGATTTGAAGTCACAACCTCTGAATTTGATGTACACTGATGTTTATGCTGCGCCACAAAGCCTGTAGCATTTGTCTACACATGCATGACCTATAATAGATCATTCATTTCATTTACTTATTTCAGCAATTTTGGGGGTTTCTGTATACTTGTCTAATGTTGGTGGGGCATATTACTCTGTTTTAACGTTGCTTCTGAATCACTATGATAAATATAATAGTTTTGTCGAGTGTATTTTTAACAAAGCTGAGATTTAATTTACTCAAGTCCAAAGTGTAGGAATACAGGTGAAATCAGTCATTGGCACAGGCATGGTGGCGTAGCAGGAAGATCAGAATACTGTGAACCAAGAGGTTGTTGAAATCCCAGGTGAAGACAATTACTGTATCAATAAACATTTACAATATAATTGTGTGCAGTGGCAATTTTAGCGAGTAAATATTGGTGGGGCAAACTCCCACTACACTAAATAATACATTAATTGCACTATAATGGTGACAAACAGTGCCCACAAACTGTTAGGGCCTACATAAAGCAGTCCCAACACCTTACCACGGCTATCAGCGGAGCATTGTTTGGCAGCGAAACACTTCATTCAGCCTCATTTACTGCCTTAAAAAAACACATAGCTGATATGGCTGACTTGCTTAAACAAATTTGGTTCTACTGACAGTTGAGATGTACAAACTATGGCATAAGGGGACGACGAGCAGATAAGAGGGAATCCGTAATTTCGATTAAAACATTCATGAGCGAGCTATGAAGGACGTAGTAAACGTAACTATTTGTTCAGCTTTTGAAATGTACAGCAACAGAATTCAGAACTTGGGCCGTTCTTACGGTATTCTCCCTGTACACCAAGTCAGAACCATAAGATAAATAAAGGGGGCATATAAGCAGACATTGAAAGCTCTTAAAATATTTGATGATGACATTTCTCTAAAACAGGCTATAGGTTACCTGTGCACCACCAACAGCTAACAGTTTACTACACAACATACACTAAGTATTACTTTCTTAGCTACAGTATACATATCTCCCTGGCAAATTACATAATTTATGCAGCAGCATACAATACATTTTTGGACTCACCTTGTTGTGCTGTGCTCACTTGAACAGGAAGTTGGCGCATATTTTGTTGCATATTTTGTCATCAAACTATGTCATCAAAGTCTGTCATTCTCTGGATTTATGGTGCTTTCAAGACAACTGGGAACTCTAAAAAACAAGATCGAATCATGACGTCAGTGATCTTCAGGTCGGAGCTCCAGAAAGAGACCAGAGTTCCTGACTTGGAATTCCGAGTTGGATGACCGTTCAAAATGTATTTTCCCAGTCGGAGCTCAGTTTGTTCATAGTTCCAAGTTGTCTTGAACTCACTGAAGTCCGAGTTTCCAGTTGTTATGAACGTGGCAGAAGTCATGCTGGATTAACAGCATGGCCAATATTGAATGTTTATCCTTTTAAGCGTGGAAAAGTGACCCTTAAACCTAGATTGGCCCACACACCCACTCCACTGAATAGCAGGGTAGTAATTGCTTTGCAATGCTTGCAGTTAGTCACTGATTCCTTCCAAACGACTCATTTTTGAACTTACAATTTCCAACTTGTTGTGTAATGTTTATGTCCAATTGCCGATGAGCACCGATGCGTTTTATCTATAATTTTTCTTCACAATTTAATTAATAAGGATTGAAAAGGATTTGCCAGGTAAATTGTCAAAGTGATTCATGATGATGACTGCTAGCTTGCTAGCTAAGATTTTGAAAGTATGATGTTGACATGATCAATCCAATCAAAGCTACGGTAGATATAACGTGATTTGACGTTATTTTATCTGTGGACAATGACCTTGAGCCTTCACTAAGCTAAGGACCCTAGGACTAAACACCTCCCTCTGCAACTGGATCCCAAACTTCCTGACGGGCCGCCCCCAGGTGGTAGGTGAAGGCAACAACACATCTGCCACGCTGATCCTCAACACGTGGGGCCCCTCAGGGGTGCACGCTTAGTCCCCTCCTATACTCCCTGTTCACCCATGACTGCATGGCCAAGCACGACTCCAACACCATCATTAAGTTTGCCGATGACACAATGGTGGTATGCCTGATCACAGACAACGATGAGTCCGCCTATAGGGAGGTCAGAGACCTGGAAGTGTGGTGCCAGGACAACAACCTCTCCTTCAACGTGATCAAGACAAAGGAGATGATCGTGGACTACAGGACAAGGAGGGCAGAGCACACCCCCATTCTCATCGACGGGGCTGTAGTGGAGCAGGTTGAGAGCTTCAAGTTCCTTGGTGTCCACATCACCAACAAACTATCATGGTCCAAACACACCAAGACAGTCGTGAAGAGGGCACGACAACACCTATTCCCCCTCATGAGACTGAAAAGATTTGGCATTGGTCCTCAGATCCTCAAAAAGTTATACAGCAGCACCATCGAGAGCATCCTAACTGGTTGCATCACCGTCTGGAATGGCAACTGCTCGGCAAGGCGCTACAGAGGGTAGTGTGTACGACCCAGTACATCACTGGAGCCAAGCTTCCTGCCATCCAAGACCTCTGTACCAGGCGGTGTAAGAGGAAGGCCCTACAAATTGTCAAAGACTCCAGCCACCCTAATCATAGACTGTTCTCTCTGCTACCGCACGGCAAGCGGTACCGGAGCGCCAAGTCTATGACCAAAAGGCTTCTTAACAGCTTCTACCCCCAAGCCATAAGACTGCTGAACAGCTAATGTAATGGCTACACTGACTATTTGCATTGACCCCCCCCCCCCCCCCGCTACTCGCTGTGTATTATCTATTATCTATGCATAGTCACTTTACCCCTACCTACATGTACATATTACCTCAATTACCTCGACTAACCTGTACCCCGCACATTGACTCGGTACCGGTACCCCCTGTATATAGCTTCGTTATTGTTATTTTATTGTTGCTCTTTTATTTTTTACTTTAGTTTATTTAGTAAATATTTTTCTTAAAACTGCATTGTTGGTTAATGGCTTGTAAGTAAGCATTTCACTTTAAGGTCTACACCTTTTGTATTCGGTGCATGTAACAAATACATTTTATTACATTTTATTTGATAGGCCCTTCTAATGTAAATCTATGGCAGCACCCAAGGGGCTTGCATTTTTTTTTCTTTCCCCGTAGATTTGGCGGTGACTTAGTGTCCCCATGAGTGACAGAACACTCTGGCCCACTGCCCTGAATGACGGGTCACCACAGATCGTGTGTCAAATATGTAAGTTGAAAACACTGTATGTTAAAAGCACTGCTTATGTGTGTATCCTAACGACTAATTTTTGTTTGCAGGGCATCAAGCTGTGGAATCTCATGTTAAAAAAATATCACATGTGAAAATCCACATGTGAAACTTAATGTGAAATGTCTTCATATTTGAAGTGTTCCACAAACACATGGTTTCACATGATTTCACATGTGAAAATCCACGTGTTACTTTATGTAAAATATCATCACATATGAAGTAATCCAATAGCACATGGATTTACATGGTTTTACACATGTTAATGTGTTCCAACAATGTGGAAATATCTTTTGTGAAATCATGTGATTTTCCACATGTGAAATCATGTTTTTTCCGTAAGGGCACACACACACACACACAGACACACCTTTTTCTATACCTGCCTCGGCTGCATAGCAGGGATTGCAGCGTTAAGAGCCAATCACTCATCTAGAAGAGAGAATAAAACCGATCTTGCAATTCAGGAGGTCAGAGCGAGAGAAAAGTGAGAGAGCAAATGAGAGGAAAAGAGAAAAGGAGCACCGTTGGGTTAATTCAGTGTATTTCAGCTGCATTTGCCTTGTCAGAATATTCATGAAGCTGGAGTAGGGAAAAAAGAGAAAGAGAGAGAGAGCAACTGAGAGAAAGCGACAGAGAGAGAGCGACTGAGAGAAAGAGAGACTGAAAGCGAGAGACTGAGAGAGCGACTGAGAGGCGAGACTGGCTGGAGTAGCAACAGCGCAGCAGACACAGGACAAAGGTAGAGTGAGGGAGAGAGCAGGGCCGGCTCTAGCCTGTTGGGGGCCCTAAGTTTAGATAGCTGGCTAGACAGATTTACCAATCTAAAAATTGTTAGCTGACATTGCTAATTGAGTGACTGTCAGGTGACTGACATAACAAGATAAAAATTGCTGATGCACAACCAAATTTCGAACATGCACCTTGTGTATTCTACTATTCTGTAAATTGAGACCCCAACTGAGTTCCTAAGGGGGGGTTGGGGACCTAGTGGCCTGGGGCCCTAAGCGACCGCTCAGGTCACTTACGCCTGGAGCCAGCCCTGGGAGAGAGACACTCTGGACTTCATCTTTTGTGCAGTGCAGTGCTAAGGAGAGAGAGCGAGAAAGCGAGCGAGGGAGAGTGAGAGACTCTTTTCACCTGAAGATTATTTTGTTTCACACACACTCACCCTGAGCGCAAGAAGGAGCGGAGAGGCAGAGCAGGCAGCTGAGCTTTTCAGGAGGTGTCAGTCCAATTCTTCCATGTCCTCCTCTTTTCTTTCACTCATTTTTTCTTTTTTTTCTTCTTCTGATTGCACCAGACTTTTCACCAGAGCTGTGCGATCAGCAGGAGGTCCACATTTTGAAATAAGAACTCCACAGTTCCACAGACTGACTGACAGACAGACAGACTAAATGAAAAAGAGAGAAAAAATAAGAATGTAAATGAATGACGGAGACATAGGAAAGAAGTGAACTTCTGAAGAGTCATCCAGTAGTTGGGGCTGTGGTGTGCAACACCAGGTAGGATTTGTCTTTATTTGTTACAGTTGTAAACAAGCAGCAAAAAAGCTATTTCCATTTATGCTCAGAATGCTTTACAAGTGAAAATAACAATACTGTTTCCTTGAACTAAACAATTTTATGATTGTATAATAACACTGACAGACATGAAATACAACAATAGCATGTTTCAAACTATATGTAACAAAAAATCTACTGTACACAATTGTGAAAATGTTGGACATTTGCTGTGTATCACCAATTACAAGCATAATTGAGGTGGAAAGCTCTATCAGATACACAATAGTCTCAACATAGAATATCAGCTGTATACTGTACTTGTTAATGTACTTTATTTTCTGTTTCTGTGGAGTGATGTTGATGGTAGTGTTGTCACTGTGGCTGATTGTGTCGCACATAATGAGGGAGGGAGAGAAAAGAGAGAGTTTGAAAGAATGGTGTGGAGAGCAGGAGGGGAGGAGAGATGGAGGGAGGGACAGAGAGTTAAAGAGATCCTGTCTACTTGGAGGGGAAAAATGCATGTTGGAGCCAAGGGAGCGAGAGAGAGAGAGAGAGAGAGAGAGAGAGAGAGAGAGAGAGAGAGAGAGATTGAGAGAGAAAGAGAGAGAGAGACTTTTTGTCTTACTTTAATGAGACATCCTCGTCACAAAAAAGTGCATGTTGGAGCCAAGAGAAAGAGGGAGAGAGAGAGAGAGAGAGAGAGAGAGAGTGACCTTTTGACTTTTTGTCTTACTTAAATGAGACATCCTCATTACACACACCAACCCCCACCTTCCCCAACGCATCACATGCCACCCCAATCTCCACACAATCATGTTACACATTACACAACAACAAAGTACAATACAATACACAATGCAGCACCACATTACAAAAATACATTCAACCCGTCCTTTCCAGCCGTACAGACAGCCCCCCTGAGCCCCCATACCTCCTTAAGCATCTCCACATTGATAAAACTAAAATGATACCCTAAGGGGCACAGAGACTATCCCTTTAAATAAAAGCACCGGGTCCGTTGCCCCCCCTCCCTCTGACCTTGTTCCTTGTTGTAAGCCAAACAGACAGAGAAAGAGAGAGTAGAGAAAGAGAGAGTAGAGAGAGTAGAGAGAGTAGAGAGAGAGAGAGAGAGAGAGAGAGAGAGAGAGAGAGGTTTTGGGGATAGGGGGACAGAGGAGAGGGGGAGCCAGATGAAGAGAGGGAGACTGGTCACCAACTCTGTAACCAAGGCAGCTGACATGAGGGAAAGCCAACAGGCGACACTGGGAATTCTACTTTTCACCCTATCTGAAACAAGACCTCCCTGCTCTGCTCTACCAAGCCACCTGCCTCCCCCTCATCCACCCTGGATAAAGATTTAATTGTAGGGCGCTGTGACCGAATTCATTAAGCAGCTACATGTATGCGCTCTCCTGGTCACATCACTACCGCCATCCTTCTCTCGCTTTCTCTTTCTTTTCTGCTCTTTGTCTCCATCTCTCTGTCTCTCTCCCTTTCTCTCTGTTTCTCTCTTTTTTCTTTCTCTCTTTCTCTTTTTTCGCTGACTCCCTACCTTTTATCCCTCTCTTATTATTGATTCATAGTCAAAGGACACTCCCATCAGTCTATTTCAGAAAATAGTTTTCAACCATCAATTAAGACCAGCGATATGGGGAGCATTTTGAAATGAAAGCTGTGATTAATTAATGATTCAGTGATGGGTTTTGCCAGAGGTCAAAAGCAGGGTAGAAAAACAGCAAAACAAAGTTAGGTTGCCTAATCAAACTCTGAACTGCTGAAGACAGTTTCTCCTCTTAGAATGCTTCGCAAACTGAATTGTAATATCTGTGCTTTCTTAGGTAAATCAGACGCACACTTAAAATCCACCTATGGTTAATTTATGAGGCAAGAAATCAAAGAGAATAGAAAGGTGCAATAACCGAAAAATGTGGAGGGAAAATAGTTGGATCATTGAATATTTGACCACTACGGTGCAGCTATGATAAATAACCATCAAAAGACTGGGATGAAGAGGGAGGGGGAGGGAGTTGGGGGAAGGGGTGGGCAGTGGAGGAGAAGGGGGGCAGTGGAGAAGAGGAGGGAGAAGAGGAAAGATGGGAACGGTGGTATGGGTAGAGGACCACTGAGAAGGAAAAAATGTTTCTCTGCATGTTGTCCCTCATCATCTCTCCATCATCTCTCCATCATCTCTCCATGTTGCTAACAGCTGACCAATGGCCTTGATCCTCTCAGGTAGAGCTAGAAGGCTAATAAAAACCGCTCTGTATTGTGTCTGCAGAGAACTGACGCGTTCTGATTGTGTGGAAATCTTAATTGAATGACTGCACCTAGTGTTTTATGGGGTACCAAATAGACAGCACCTATGAAAGCGTGGCATGCAGTAAGATCTCTGTTGGCATTGTTTTGGTCTGGGAGAAAAGCTCTCAGTCAATCGCTCACAGGGTGGTAGTGTACACCTGCCATGTTTTACATTTTCCACAGCTGGTGTTTTTGGTACAATACAATGCAATACCACAGTGAACAGTTATTTGACATATTGATTTGATTTATTTTATTATGAGAATGTTTTGCATTTTCAGGATGCCCAGCCCACAAGTTATGATCACAGATTTACTTTTTTCCCAGCAAGTTTTTGCATGTACATTGAGTGATTGATTGATTCGCTACACAAAGATAAATAACATACCTTTTTCTAAACTAATCAAATCATAAAATTAAAGTTTTTGAACCAGCTACTGAAATGGTTGTTCCAGTTTAAATGGTTTAGGTAGTCTCCTAATCCTGGCAGTTGGAGCAGAAACTGCTTGAAGGAGAATGGCAGCAGGATGCCATTCAAAAAAAGCCTTATATTTGTGTCTACATTCTACTGGTCTGAGTTGATTGTGATATGATAAAGGGGGTAAAAAAAAATCCCTATTAGGGTTTTGTGTCTGGCCTTAATATCCGCAGGATGAGGCCTTACACTTTGCACAGTTTTTGCAAGATTTTCACTCTGCCTCATAGCAAAATGTGTAGAATTGCAGGAAATGAACTTTAAAACGTAAATTTTCTCTCCGCTGTCAAGATGGAGGCCACTAAAATGTTTTGCCGCAAGGTGGGGGCCCCACAAATGAATCTCTCTTAAGGCCCCCAAAAGGCTAGAGCAGGCCCTACTTGTGAGAATATGTTTTTTAAGGTAGATGTTTGTAATTACATGAATTAAAGCAACAAAACATTAACAGAACTCAACATCCTTGGGTTTCTAGGATGCTGAATCTGTTGCATCTTAATTTTACTCCTTGGCCTTCTATTGCAATGCAAGAGGAGCACATCATAATCACTACATGTGTTGGTCACTGTACATAGGGTGTGTGTGCGTGCGTGCCTTCGTGTGTGCATGTGCGCTTACACGGGCATTCGCAACCTCCCACACATATTCCATGGGCCCACCTCCATCACAGACCAGCAGATCTAGCCTGCTATTCAATTGCTCCCCCTCTTTCTGCAACTCTTTCTAACTTGAGACAGTGAATTATTTCATCCCCTCTTGGGATTATGAAAGCAATCATGTTTTCTCTTCCTTTTCTTTCCTGTCTAGCTCTAAGGCAATGAATCTATTCAAAAAGACAGTTGCTTAGGGTAATTGACAGAAACACCTTGGCAAAGACTGAAATTAATTTAAATTGGTTAACCCAGGCCACATGCAGAAATCAATTTCCAAATGAAGTTGATTAGAGCGATGTACTGGAGCTGTGGGCTGTCTCTCTGTAAAGAGCTATCAGACGGGACAGGGCTGCGGCGTGAGGGTGTTACAGGGATGGAGCATGATGGTGTGTGTGTGTGTGTGTGTGTGCGTGTCTGTGGCGAAAGGGTGCTGAGTGGCATACCAAAGCTCATCTTAGTTGTTCATGGCTCAGTCTACAGTTCATTCGCTTTCAATGGGCACAGGGGAGATGTCAAAAAAGGACAGCTCTAATCATGTGTGTGTGTGTGTGTGTGTGTGTGTGTGTGTGTGTGTGTGTGTGTGTGTGTGTGTGTGTGCAATGCCATCTCTGCCTATACACATAATATGTGCTGAGATTAGGGCCCCACGGCCGCTAAGGGGCCCCCAACCCCATTTTGTATATATATATATATATTTTTAGGAACTCAATCGGGGTCTCAATTTACATTTGAGACATAGCACAATAGAATACAGTACACAATTTGCAATTTAGAAAACATTTTTTTTACTGTACTGTTAAACCAAAGTTTCTTTGGAATTTATGGTAACATACTGTACTTTTTTTTTTTACAGTAACATATAGGTAACTGGCTGCCAGTAAGTTACAGTAAAAACAAGGTTAAGGTTAAGCACCTCATAACTTCGCTTACACCAGCACATTGCCCCCACCTACATTTCAAAGTGCAGTAATGATTGTAACTTATATTAAATATATTTGATAGATTTTGCACTCATGTACCCTTAAAGATACCGACCAGTACCATGTGAGTAACTAACAGTGTGTGGCATAAGCACATCTGAAGTATCCTGTAAGTATAACTGTAGAACCTGTCATTGGTTCTACCTGGAACCAGTGGGTTCTTCATGAGATGGTTCTGAATGAAACTCAAAAGGCCCCATGTAGCTCAGTTGGTAGAGCATGGCGTTTGCAACGCCAGGGTTGTGGGTCCGATTCCCACGGGGGGCCAGTATTAAAATGTATGCACTCACTAAAACTGTAAGTTGCTCTGGATAAGAGCGTCTGCTAAATGACTAAAATCTAAAAGTGTTCCCCAACAAGGACAAATCAAAGGGCTGTACGTGGAACCCAAAAGGGTTCCTGCGTAGGGACAGATGACAGAATCCTGTAACTAGAGGGGTCTTCATGAGAGGGTTCTACATAGAACCCAATTGGGTTCCGCTACATGGACAAAAAAATAACAGGGTTCCTTTTGAGAGGGTTAGAAAAAAATCAAAGGGTTCTACATGGCACTTAAAATGTTCCCCTAGAGGGACTAATGACAGGATTTTTTTTGCAGTGCATTGTTGGCGTATAAGAAGTGTTAACACAAAACCATGCACATCATTATAATATTTCCCAGCCTGCTTTATTGCAGGTAGAATTGGTTATTTCAATATCTATGTTTTTGCATGTACCTTGTTTCATGAATTAATCTTATGCTACTCAAATATAAATAACATACATTTTTCTAAACTAATCAAATCTGTTACAATAGCTAATTGTACCCGTTACTGAAATAGTTGTTCCAGTTTAGATGGTTTAGGTAGTCTCATATCTTAGTGTTCCCAATTGGGCAGTTTGCTCGTGAATACAAATTCCAAACGTTGGACATCCCCACTCTGGCAGGATTCCAATAGGAATTACACATCACTTCTGCAAGCCAGCATAAAGTGACCTGTAAACCATGAGTTTTAGGCCACAGTATTAGGGTAAAGCTAGGCCCTAAAAACAGTGATGCCAACTTAGCAATTTTGTTGCTAGATATAGCAACATTTCAGACTACCCTGGCAACTTTTTCTTCAAACAGCACCTAGCAACAAATTTAGCTACTTCTAAAAATGTATTTGGAACTTTTAGCAACTTTTGAAAGGTGACTCAAATGCTAAAATGAACACATTTTCCCTCTAAATGACACAAAAACTATTTTCTTTGTTACACACTCAGTCACAACACACATGGCTGGCTGCAAAAGTGCATCGTGAGTGATGTCAGCAGCAGGCGCTCAGCTTATGCACAGGCAGCAGCAGGCCAGCCAAGCAGCACAACAACCTGGAGAGAGCTGGAGAGAGATGCCTAGCGCACACATCATTATTTGAGTTAAGTTGCTTGTTCAATTAGTTAGAATATATACCTTGTTATTAGCTTGTAACTATAATTGTTGATCAGTTAGGTGGCATGTTAACTAACTACCAATACACTGCTTAAAACTATAATTGTTCAGAATGTGTAGGTTTACTAGTAAATAAGAAAATACATAACATGTAATTGTTCAATAATGTGTAATGTGTAATTGTTCAATAATTAAATGTGTTGTGTTTAAAAAATAAAAATATCTGATCATATACAATGTGTTGTGTTCATATTACTTTTACAAATACAAATATGTGATAATAAACAAACAAATCTAAACTAACAAATGTCAAATCATATTTGTCACCGAGATGGCCAGTCAATTTGAGCAACGTTATTGTTATTCTACGTAATAACACAGTTTTACATCATCACGCAATGACATCACAATGTCATTTAGCAACTTTTAGCAACAAATCGACCTGCCTCTAGCAACTTCCCCTGAAAATTAGTTGGCAACACTGCCTGAAAATAAGGCCTTATGAAATACATGTTGTATTGTGTTAAAGAACTTAATTATTTTCTTGGTGAAGGCCATAGGACTGAAAATGAAGGAATGCAACAGCCATGTCTCTGTCACAAACAAATACAGTCATGGGTGTTAACTCTACAATTCACTCTAAAGGCAAGGCACTCTGGGAAATATGCAAATAAGGCTTTACACTAAGCAGTTTATTAATTTTACACTGGAAAGTGTGGACCCACATAGACAATGGACCAGTCTTAAATTTAACACTCTCAGTGTTGATGTAACACTGGAGAATTTGCTATGTACAGTAGCTGACAGGGCAGTCCTTCCTCAACACTGGCCTGTTAATACAATACATTTACATTACATTTATGTCATTTAGCAGACGCTCTTATCCAGAGCGACTTACAAATTGGGGGCGGGGGTAAGGGGGGGATAGAAGGATTACTTTATCCTATCCCAGGTATTCCTTAAAGAGGTGGGGTTTCAAGTGTCTGTGCACAATACCCCTGTGCTACGATTTCTGATTATGTCCCTTACCATTCAGCCTATTTATATTTAACTATCTGTCTATTTGGCCTGTCATGCCAAATAGTCTCCCCTGCCAAAAAGTGTCCCCCTCAGCGTCACAATGGGAATCGATGAGCTCTAGCATCCATTGCTAGGGCTGTTGCTAGAACTTGCAAAATTCTGACTGGCCTACGTAATTAACCAAATTGTACGTTGCTATGCTGGTTGCTTGGCTCTATTTTACGTCGTAGCGGTCGCGGAGGATGGAGGACACAGGCAGTTTCACCTTATAAGCTCTCAAATGTATTACCTCAGAATCGCTCTCCAAGGACAATGCTTTTGACGGTGACTACCTACTGACTACCTAGTGCTTCAGAAGACCGAAAAGACTGAAAAGGGAACACCACTCTTTCTTTACCATATATTTGTCTTCATATAAGTAAATATTGTTAAATAGGAAATAATTTAAGCTGTTTTCAGACACATTTTAGATTGACATTGCTAGCTACTTATTTACCTCAGCCTGCCTAGTCAGCTATCTAGCTAGCCAGCAAGTTTTATTTAGCTAATGTAGCTAGCAAGCTAACTGTTATTGTATCTTTCTGTTTGTATGTAGCTTGCACTTTAATGGCATCCCTCGAGGAGATATTATTTTATCTTTCCAACCAGGCGAAGTACTATGAATGCACCACTGATCTGGACAAGGGCACAACATTCGTAGGGGGGCAGAGAAATTCACAATTCAGGGTAACGTTAAGTAGTTAACTTCTATTAGATCACTGGAAGGATTTATTGTACAACCATTTTTCAACACTTAGCCATCTAGTTAGTCATCTACATGTTGCTACCTATACATTTAGTTAAATGTCTGTCATATTGAGGTATCTAGCTATAAGTTAACCCAGATCAAACAAATGGATAGGTGTAAGCAATTATGGTCATTCCAACTGCCCTTAGGTGTCTTCAGAGACAGACAGACAGACAGACAGACAGACAGGCAGGCAGGCAGGCAGGCAGGCAGGCAGGCAGGCAGGCAGGCAGGCAGGCAGGCAGGCAGGCAGGCAGGCAGGCAGGCAGGCAGGCAGGCAGGCAGGCAGGCAGGCAGGCAGGCAGGCAGACAGACAGACAGACAGACAGACAGACAGACAGACAGACAGACAGACAGACAGACAGACAGACAGACAGACAGACAGACAGACAGACAGACAGACAGACAGACAGACAGACAGACAGACAGACAGACAGACAGACAGACAGACAGACAGACAGACAGACAGACAGACAGACAGACAGACAGACAGACAGACAGACAGACAGACAGAGAGAAACACATACAGAGAGAGAAAGGAAGAAAGTGAGAAAGAAAGGAGGAAGGTGAGAGAGGGAGAGAGAGTGGTGGGAAGAGAGTGAAAGAGAGCAAGAGAGAGAGAGATGGAGAGAGAGAGCGGGACAGAGAAAAAGAGAGAAAGACAACAGTGCAAATGTACTTAGACTTTTGTATTTCAACAACTCTTGTCTTCCAACTTGTTAGGCAATCACATGTACAGTGAGGGAAAAAAGTATTTGATCCCCTGCTGATTTTGTACGTTTGCCCACTGACAAAGAAATGATCAGTCTATAATTGTAATGGTTTGTTTATTTGAACTGTGAGAGACAGAATAACAACAACAAAATCCAGAAAAAGTCATGTAAAAAATGTTATAAATTAATTTGCATTTTAATGAGGGAAATAAGTATTTGACCCCCTCTCAATCAGAAAGATTTCTGGCTCCCAGGTGTCTTTAATCCAGGTACCGAGCTGAGATTAGGAGCACACTCTTAAAGGGAGTGCTCCTAATCTCATCTTGTTACCTGTATAAAAGTCACCTGTCCACAGAAGCAATCAATCAGATTCCAAACTCTCCACCATGGCCAAGACCAAAGAGCTCTCCAAGGATGTCAGGGACAAGATTGTAGACATACACAAGGCTGGAATGGGCTACAAGACCATCGCCAAGCAGCTTGGTGAGAAGGTGACAACAGTTGGTGCGATTATTCGCAAATGGAAGAAACACAAAAGTCCTGTCAATCTCCCTCGGCCTGGGGCTCCATGCAAGATCTCACCTCGTGGAGTTGCAATGATCATGAGAATGGTGAGGAATCAGCCCAGAACTACACAGGAGGATCTTGACAATGATCTCAAGGCAGCTGGGACCATAGTCATCAAAAAAACAATTGGTAACACACTACGCCGTGAAGGACTGAAATCCTGCAGCGCCCGCAAGGTCCCCCTGCTCAAGAAAGCACATATTCAGGGCCGTCTGAAGTTTGCCAATGAACATCTGAATGATTCAGAGGAGAACTGGGTGAAAGTGTTGTGGTCAGATGAGACCAAAATCGAGCTCTTTGGCATCAACTCAACTCGCCGTGTTTGGAGGAGGAGGAATGCTGCCTATGACCCCAAGAACACCATCCCCACCGTCAAACATGGAGGTGGAAACATTATGCTTTGGGGGTGTTTTGCTGCTAAGGGGACAAGACAACTTCACCGCATCAAAGGGACGATGGACGGGGCCATGTACCGTCAAATCCTGGGTGAGAACCTCCTTCCCTCAGCCAGGGCACTGAAAATGGGTTGTGGATGGGTATTCCAGCATGACAATGACCCTAAACACACGGCCAAGGCAACAAAGGAGTGGCTCAAGAAGAAGCACATTAAGGTCCTGGAGTGGCCTAGCTTGTCTCCAGACCTTAATCCCATAGAAAATCTGTGGAGGGAGCTGAAGGTTCGAGTTGCCAAACGTCAGCCTCGAAACCTTAATGACTTGGAGAAGATCTGCAAAGAGGAGTGGAACAAAATCCCTCCTGAGATGTGTGCAAACCTGATGGCCAACTACAAGAAACGTCTGACCTCTGTGATTGCCAACAAGGGTTTTGCCACCAAGTACTAAGTTATGTTCTGCAGAGTGGTCAAATACTTATTTCCCTCATTAAAATGCAAATCAATTTAGAATATTTTTTACATGCGTTTTTCTGGATTATTTTGTTGTTATTCTGCCTCTCACTGTTCAAATAAACCTACCATAAGAAGTATAGACTGATCATGTCTTTGTCAGTGGGCAAACGCACAAAATCAGCAGGGAGGGGATCAAATACTATTTTCCCTCACTGTACCTTTGGGGGAAGGATGGCCAGCCACACATTGAGGGTGATTTTCGTGAGGAGGAGAATGAGGCCGTGTTAACCGAGATGCATGCTGGCCATTTCGGAGTGAAGCGCATGATTGCCAAAATCAACCTACGCTTCTTCTGCCGTGGAATGGTCAAGGATGTGGACAGCTGGGCAAGTGAAATAACCTTTTGTTTATCATTCACATTCCATTATATCAGAAATTTCAGAAATTATGATGATGTCAATGAATGCCATTTCAGAAAGCACACAATGTTTACATTTGTCACTTTGTGCTTAAAAAGGTCAGTACCTGTCTAGCCTGCCAGAGGTTTGAGACGGTGAAGACTGTGGCGCCCGGAGTTGACCACAGCGGAGTTCAATATCATATAATGTGTCTGTGTGTGTGTTAGTATTCCTTACAAATATGAGAATCTGCATACTGTATGACACAAATATGGGTAAGAATAAACTCATCTTCTCTCTAACACTTTAATTGTTAGGGGTGGACCTCATCGAACCCTTCACTTAATCCAGGAATGTCAACCATTGGTATCTGAAAGCAACCGATTACCTTACCAGTTGGGAGGAGGCAATAACCAGTTTAAGGTCAGTAAAGGAAAATAATGTGCTTAACTCTAAATTCCCTTATGTAACCCATTAAAAAGGGTGCTTGGAACGAACATTTTGTTTTTGTTTTGTATGATACCCATCAAGGACAAGACTGGTGAGGCCACCTCCAAGGCGATGATGGAAATCTTCAACACCCCACACTTCTGAGGTCATACCCGAGTGGTCTAAGGCCCTGCATCGCAGCGCTAGCTGTGCCACTAGAGATCCTGGTTCGAATCCAGGCTCTGTCGTAGCCGGCCGCGACCGGGAGACCCATGTGACGGCGCACAATTGGCCCAGCGTCGTCCAGGGTAGGGGAGGGAATGGCCGGCAGGGATGTAGCTCAGTTGGTAGAGCATGGTGTTTGCAACGCCAGGGTTGTGGGTTCGATTCCCACGGGGGGCCAGTATGAAAAAAATATATAAAAAAATAATAATGTATGAACTCACTAACTGTAAGTCGCTCTGGATAAGAGCGTCTGCTAAATGACGTAAATGTAATGTAAATGTCATCTTGAGTGAAAGAGGTCGTGAACTCTGGAACAAGTTAAGGATATTATAGGCTATATTCAAAATATAAACGCAACAAGTAAAGTGTTGGTCCCATGTTTCATGAGCTGAAATAAAACATCCCAGAAATATTCCATATGCACAAAAAGCTTAATTTCTCTACCATAATCCGCCTCCAACGTCATTTTAGAGAATTTGGCAGTACGTCCAACCGGCCTCACAACCACATGACCACGTGTAAGCACACCAACCCAGGACCTCCACATCCGGCTTCTTCACCTGCGGGATCATCTGAGACCAGCCACCCAGACAGCTAATGAAAGAGTGGGTTTTTCAAATCGAAGAATTTCTGCACAAACTCTCAGGAAGCACATCTGTGTGCTCGTTGTCCTCACCAGGGTCTTGACCTGACTGCAGTTCGGTGTTGTAACTGACTTCAGTGGGCAAATGCTCACCTTTGATGGCCACTGGCACGTTGGAGAATTGTACTCTTCATGTATGAATCCCTGTTTCAACTGTACCGGGCAGACGGTGTTGTGTGGGCAAGCGGTTTGCTGATGTCAACGTTGTGAACAGAGTGCCACATGGTGGCGGTGGTGTTATGGTATGGACATGCATAAGCTACGGACAATGAACACAATTTAATTTTATCTATGGCAATTTGAATGTACAGAGATACCGTAACAAGATCCTGAGGCCCATTGTCGTGCCATTCATCCACCGCTATTGCCTCATGGGACAACATTCCACAGGGCACAATCAACAGCCTGATCAACTCTATGCAAAGGAGATGTGTCGCGCTGCATAAGGCAATAGGCTAACATATGGAATTGTTTTAAGATGGTTATACCATGGATCATTTAGCTATGTGATTTAGAATTTTTGGACCCCTTTAGGTATCCCCAAAAAGTTATGAAAAATATATATTTTTGCTACTATAGCCCATAGAAATGAATTGAATAACACATTCATAAATGGCAAAAAAGACAGTAAAAAAATAAATCATGAGGAATAAGTTTTTGAAGTGTCTGACCTATATCTAGGAGATATAAGAAAGCTCAAGAAATATTATACATTTTTGGGACATATTTAACCCCTTATTTTTGTTGGCACAAAACTACCTCCATACTTCCATTCATTTGTATTGGTTAACTTCAGACGAGTCCTGTGACACTTGTGGGGGTCGTAGAGCAAAACGGAGAACAGCACTGTGTTCACGAGAGTTTCATATTTCATATTAGTTTGAGAGTGTACATATTAGTTTCTAGGCCAAACTGTTCGGACGCTACATATGTTTTTGTGAGAAGACCGATTTTTGGGATGTCTCATGGTGTGACAAACACTGCTTTAGCTCTGTCACCTTTCACCGCAGATGCGGAAGTGTGACATCGCCAGATGCGGTGAATTCAGATATATCCAATGCAAAAAACAGATATCTCTAGCTGAAACTGACAGATTTTGATGGGGATTTTTTTATTATGTTACTTAGATTGATGCACCTATGGGTCATTATTCATTGTTGTATCCTACTGTCACGATCGTCGTAATGAGTGGACCAAGGCGCAGCGTGATATGCGTACATCTATTATTTATAAACTAGTACACACGAACAAAATAACAAAACGAAACGTGAAGTCCTCGGTCATAAACACAAACCTACACGGAACAAGATCCCACAAATGACAAGTGCAAAACAGGCTGCCAAAGTATGATTCCCAATCAGAGACAACAAGCCACAGCTGCCTCTGATTGGGAACCACCCCGGCCAACATAGAAACAAATGAACTAGAACATGAACATAGAACACTAAACATAGAAACTAACACCCTGCTCAACATATAAGAGTCCCCAGAGCCAGGGTGTGACAGTACCCCCCCACCAAAGGCGCGGACTGCGACCGCGCCAACTAAACCCAACAGGGGAGGGGCCGGGTGGGCATTCCGCCTCGGAGGCGGATCCGGCTCCGGGCGTGACCACCACTCTCTAGCTACCCCCCCGTAGCGCCCCTGGTCTGGTCTGGCCCCGCTGGCTGGAGCTGGACATCAGTGGAGCTGATTGCTTAGGCTCCGGTGTGGAGCAGCTCACCGGTACCTGACCAGGCACCGGTGGAACAGGCACGGGCTGTGCCGGACTGATGACGCGCACCACTGGCTTGGTGCGGGGAGCAGGAACCAGCCGGACCGGTCTGGCGACGCACACCACTGGCTTGGTGCGGGGAGCAGAAACGGGCTGGACCGGGCTGACGACACGCACCACTAACTTAGTACGGGGAGCAGGAACGGGTCGGGCCGTACTGGGTACACGCACCACTAACTTAGTGCGAGGAGCAGGAACGGGTCGGGCCGTACTGGGAACACGCACCACTAACTTAGTGCGTGGAGCAGGAACGGGTCGGGCCGGACTGGGAACACGCACCACTAACTTAGTGCGGGGAGCGGGTCGGGCCGGACTGGGAACACGCACCACTAGCTTAGTGCGGGGAGCAGGAACGGGTCGGGCCGGACTGGGAACACGCACCACTAACTTAGTGCGGGGAGCAGGAACGGGTCGGGCCGGACTGGGAACACGCACCACTAACTTAGTGCGGGGAGCAGGAACGGGCCTGACCCTACTGGGAACACACACCACTGGCCTTGTGCGGGAAGCAGGAACGGGTCGGGCCGTACTGGGAACACGCACCACTAACTTAGTGCGGGGATCAGGAACGGGCCGGACCGGACTGGTGACACACACCACTTGCTTAGTGCGAGGAGCGGGACTGGGTTTCCTCATAAACCTCCTAACCAGTTCCTCTCGCCGTGCCTCTACACTCTCCTTCTCCCTTATCGCCTCCAGTAGCTCCTCCCTCTGACCAACTAACTCCTGCTCCCTCATGACCAATAACCCCTGTAACCTGGTGGCCTCCTCTCCTATTCTACCGATACGTCCTGTAGCTGCCTCCAGCATCCCCGTCGTCCATGCCGTGTGCCCCCCCCAAAAAATGTATTGGGGTTGCCTCGTCTGTCCGACGACGAACAGGTTGGCGCTGCTTCTCCTCTCCTGCCTGGACATCCTCCCTCATCGCCCTCCGGTAGCGGACGGCCTCCTCCTCGGTGATCCTCCCCCAACCGAGGAGGACATCCACTAGCGTTACCTCCGGCGTTTGCTCCTGGACACGCTGCTTGGTCCTTAATTGGTGGGATCTTCTGTCACGATCGTCGTAATGAGTGGACCAAGTCGCAGCGTGATATGCGTACATATTTTATTTATAAACTAGTACACACGAACAAAACAACAAAACGAAACGTGAAGTCCTCGGTCATAAACACAAACCTACATGGAACAAGATCCCACAAATGACAAGTGCAAAACAGGCTGCCTAAGTATGGTTCCCAATCAGAGACAACAAGCCACAACATAGAAACAAATGAACTAGAACATGAACATAGAACACTAAACATAGAAACTAACACCCTGGCTCAACATATAAGAGTCCCCAGAGCCAGGGCGTGACACCTACTACCTACAGTAGGTACATACAGTACATATTCAACCACAAGAGTGTACTAATAAGCTACGCAATATATACTTTAAAAAAATAATAATAATAGAGGACCACTGAAATCATATTTTTTCAGTGTAGACAAGATAATAGGAGGGAAGCTCAAAATAAAAACATGGCAGCCAGACAAGCCAGTGTATGAATCAAATGGATTTACATATGAATGGAGTGGAAATTAGCTGACTTTGTGATTTGTAAGGGAAGTAACATTAATGTGTCAAGCAGATTACACGTTTTCTTTGCTAGTAGCAACATTTAAGACATGGATTTCATGTTGGTGAAATGTTAACAAGGTACCCAAAAGTAGTTTGAAGTAATGTTTTCATCTTAATAGGTAAGCAAAACTTGTTTAAACATTGAAATTGTTGCGGAAGTCAGCCTTCAGATGAGGTGATAATCAGGGCTTCATGAGGGAGTACGGTTTGCCCTTGGTCTCATCCCGACCCAAAGAAATAACCCAATATTCAATTGTGCACTCTACTCTCACCTCACGTTATAAAATGGTCAGTAGTGGAAAATGAATCACTCTCTCTCTCAAGTCAACTTTTTTTCTGTTGAAGAAACGGACGGATAGAGGGATAGAAATGGAGGGATGAGGCATCATAAATCTGACACAAAGATCCATTAGGTCTGTACTCGCTCCTTCCTATGCACTCTCTCTCTCTCTCTTTCTCTCTCGCTCTCTCTCTCTCCTTTGGACTGTCTCCAGCGCTAACAAACTTTAGAGCTGCATGTCATGTCTTCTACAGGAGTGTGTGTGTGCACGTTTGTGTCTCTACACACACACCCGCCCGTGTGTGTGTACAGTATGTCCCTGTCTGTGCCCCCCTAAGTGTATGCGTGTGTAGATTTGATAGATTGCTTCTGAAATTTGACCTCTGGTAAAGTTTCCTGTGAGCAGCGTCCTCTTTGAACTCCAATCCATTATCAGCGCGTATCAGATTAATCCCAACAGGTGTACTGTGTTAAATGATAGGGGCCCCTGGCAGCCTGCCACAGTCGCATGCAGGGGATAAAAGGATGAGCTCTCAGGTGCAGAGCAATGGGGTATTGCGATGGCACGGCGTAGACAGACACACGAGTGTGTGAACACACATGCAATCACAATGCATTTATGCATGCGAACACACACACACACATGCACCCTACAGTGCATCTATCAGACACATAATCTATAACAGTGGGTAGAGTTAAAATGTCATTCCATGTTGTACAGGAAAGGTTACTACCCAGCCATAACATATTGTAACCTTCAATATAGCAACAATAGAAAGTAGTTGAGTATAGGATACTGTTTTGTTGTTTTTGGTAGAAGAAACTCTACTAGACAGTTTCTATCTTTCGCCTTAAAACTTAATTATATAATTAATTATAATATTCTCTTTCCTTTTCTGGATTTTTTCATATTCTCCTCTTCATATACCAATCGATACCACAGTAGCAAAAAAAGACACAGTAGACTTATAGTTAGAGGGTGATTGTAATGACTGACACAGTGGAAAACAAAAAGCCAAGCGATGGAGCAGCAGTGGAGGCTTCATGTCAGAGCCCATCACTCCCTTCACCCTGAGTCTGAATCCCTGGTGGAGCCCCACACAGTTTGATGGGATGGGAGGGGGAGAGGAAGCATCTGCAGTTGCATTCCATTGTACCCTTTTCCCTATACACTCTCAAAAATAAAGTTGCAAGTTGGAACCGAATAAGGTTCTTGAGAGATAGTTATTTGAAGAACCATGCAAAATCCAAGACCAGAAATGATTCGGCCCTTCAATACCACTCATCTCTGTTTGCTAGTGACAGAGACATGGCTGTTGCATTCATTCATGTTCTATTTGGGATGGTGATGCAAATATTTGAATAGCTGAATGGATGTTAGTTTTCAATGACTTTCGAGAGTATTCCTTTTTTTTTTTTTTTTACAACAATCAAATAAAATAAAATAAAATCAAATCAAATTTTATTGGTCACATGCGCCGAATACAACAGGTGCAGACATTACAGTGAAATGCTTACTTACAGCCCTTAACCAACAGTGCATTTATTTTAAACAAAAAAGTAAGAATAAAACAACAACAAAAAAGTGTTGAGAAAAAAAGAGCAGAAGTAAAATAAAGTGACAGTAGGGAGGCTATATATACAGTAAAATAAAGTGACAGTAGGGAGGCTATATATACAGGGGGGTACCGTTGCATAGTCAATGTGCGGGGGCACCGGCTAGTTGAGGTAGTTGAGGTAATATGTACATGTGGGTAGAGTTAAAGTGACTATGCATAAATACTTAACAGAGTAGCAGCAGCGTAAAAAGGATGGGGTGGGGGGGCAGTGCAAATAGTCCGGGTAGCCATGATTAGCTGTTCAGGAGTCTTATGGCTTGGGGGTAGAAGCTGTTGAGAAGTCTTTTGGACCTAGACTTGGCACTCCGGTACCGCTTGCCGTGCGGTAGCAGAGAGAACAGTCTATGACTAGGGTGGCTGGAGTCTTTGACAATTTTGAGGGCCTTCCTCTGACACCGCCTGGTATAGAGGTCCTGGATGGCAGGGAGCTTTGCCCCAGTGATGTACTGGGCCGTACGCACTACCCTCTGTAGTGCCTTGCGGTCAGAGGCCAAGCAGTTGCCATACCAGGCGGTGATGCAACCAGTCAGGATGCTCTCGATGGTGCAGCTGTAGAATTTTTTGAGGATCTGAGGACCCATGCCAAATCTTTTTAGTCTCCTGAGGGGGAATAGGCTTTGTCGTGCCCTCTTCACGACTGTCTTGGTGTGTTTGGACCATGATAGTTTGTTGGTGATGTGGACACCAAGGAACTTGAAGCTCTCAACCTGTTCCACTACAGCCCCGTCGATGAGAATGGGGGCGTGCTCAGTCCTCTTTTTTTTCCTGTAGTCCACAATCATCTCCTTTGTCTTGGTCACGTTGAGGGAGAGGTTGTTGTCCTGGCACCACACGGCCAGATCTCTGACCTCCTCCCTATAGGCTGTCTCATCGTTGTCGGTGATCAGGCCTACCACTGTTGTGTCGTCGGCAAACTTAATGATGGTGTTGGAGTCGTGCCTGGCCATGCAGTCATGGGTGAACAGAGAGTACAGGAGGGGACTGAGCACGCACCCCTGAGGGGCCCCCGTGTTGAGGATCAGTGTGGCAGATGTGTTGTTACCTACCCTTACCACCTGGGGGCGGCCCGTCAGGAAGTCCAGGATCCAGTTGCAGAGGGAGGTGTTTAGTCCCAGGATCCTTAGCTTAGTGATGAGCTTAGAGGGCACTATGGTGTTGAATGCTGAGCTGTAGTCAATGAATAGCATTCTCACGTAGGTGTTCCTCTTGTCCAGGTGGGAAAGGGCAGTGTGGAGTGCGATAGAGATTGCATCATCTGTGGATCTGTTGGGGCGGTATGCAAATTGGAGTGGGTCCAGGGTTTCTGGGATATAGGCCTATTTTTATTAAACCCCCAAACTGTCCATGCCCCTGCGGAAATCTGTTTAGCATAATACAAAAATCCCCATATAAATGTGTCTGTTTAAACTAGAGATATTTAAATCCATCAAATCCGCCAATGGCGGCTTTCCGCATCTGCGGTGGAATGTGGCCGAGCTGCAGCAGTGTTTGTCAGACCATCAGACATCCTAAAAATCGGTCTTCTCACAAAAATATCTGTAGCGTCTGAACGGTTTGGTGTACAAACTAATACCACTCTATGGAAAGATGAGACTCTCACGATCACCAATCGTGTTCATTTTGCTCTACAACACCCACAAGCATCACAGGACTCATCTGAAGTTGGTACTGACAATCTGCCAACTTATGTCTGTAGCGTCTGAAAAGTTTGGGCTACACACTAATATGACACCTCTATGGAAAGGTGAGATTCTTATGAACATGTACATGTTGGTTGATTCGTCTGAAGGTAGCCCGATACCAGTTTAAAAAATGAATGTAAGTATATATGTAAGTAGTTTAGTGCCAAAAGACTGGGGTTAAATATAGGTCAACAAAAAAACATACTTATATCGCTCAGATATAGGACAGACACAGGGCTAGCTCAGAACTTCTGAAAATTGATTTTAAATAACTGATTCTAGCACTGAAAGATTCCAATAGGCCAATCATTTCAGGTCTGACACCATCGTTGGGCCGCGGGTGTGTAAGATTCAGCAGGCTACTGGCATTATACACCTGGCTAAAATATTACTGTAGCTCTGTTGGAATCACTTGTATAGATAACTTTGACACCTTCTGGAAACAGAAGATACTCTACAGGAATGACGGAGTCTATCCAAATAATTTTGGCTCCTGGACTCTGTCCACGCATTTCTAGGCTCGTTAAGACAATGACTTATCAATGACCCAAGACCAGCTCAGTTAATCCCTACCATTGTGACGCTGAGTTGTCATAATGCTGCATCAAATGTACATTATTCCAGGGGCTTTGGCAGACACAATGTAAGTAACTTAATTTATGTCCCCGTAACTGCCCTGAATACCTCTGTTGATCCTACAGCTATTGTATGCAGTAATCATGTGCCTATGAACCAGAGTTACACTGTTAGCACTGAGGCGGTGTGCTCTAGTAGGAAGTCCATGGTGTGCAGCTCACCGTGCACTATCAGCTCCAATATAAATAACATGAGCAAGTCTACTTCTGAAAAGCTTTCCAGTAAAGCATTAAAAACAATCAAGCGACACAGAATAGTGCTAAAAATAGTCCATATTAACATATGTAGCCTACGAAATACGGTTAATTAAGTCAATAACTTGCTTGTAACAGATTACATCTCTGAAACTCACTTAGATAATACCTTTGATGATACAGTGGTAGCAATGCATGGTTATAACATCTACCGAAAATACAGAAATGCCAATGGGGCGGTGTTGCGGTCTATATTCAGAACCACATTCCTGTAAAGCTTAGAGAGGATCTCATGTTAAATACTGCTTAAGTAATATGGCTACAGGTTCAACTGCCTCACCTAAACCCCATTATCGTGGGAAGCTGCTATAGACCACCAAGTGCTAACAGTCAGTATCTGGATAATATGTCTGAAATGCTTGATAATGTATGTGAGAAGTATATTGTCTGGGTGATTTCAATGTTCACTGGCTTTCATCAAGCTGCCCACTCAAGAAAAAACTTCAAATTGTAACCAGAGCCTGCAACCTGGTTCAGGTTGTCAGTCAACCTACCAGGGTAGTTACAAACAGCACATGAATTAAATCATCAACATGTATTGATCACATCTTTACTAATGCTCCAGAAATTTGCTTTAAAGCTGTATCCAAATCCATAGGATGTAGTGATCACAATATAGTAGCCATATCTAGGAAAACCAAAGTTCCAAAGGTTGTGCCTAATATAGTGTAAAAGAGGTCCTACAATAAGTTTTGTAGTGATTCTTATGTTGATGATGTAAATAATATATGCTGGTCTGTGGTGTGTAATGAGGAGCAACCAGACGCTGCACTTGACACATTTATGAAATTGCTTACTCCAGTTACTAATAAGCATGCACCCATTAAGAAAATGACTGTAAAAAACTGTTAAATCCCCTTGGATTGATTAAGAATTGAAAAATTGTATGGTTGAGAGGGATGAGGCAAAAGGTATGGCAAATAAGTCTGGTAGCCCAACCGATTGGCTATTGAGAAAGCATGTGACTAAACTAAATAAATAAATAAAATAAACTATACTATGAAACAAAAATAAATGACATAAAGAATTATAGTAAAAAGCGTTGAAGCACCTTCAATTACATTTTGGGGAAAAAGGCAAACTCAGCTCCATCATTCATTGAATCAGATGGCTAATTTATCATAAAACCCACTGATATTGCCAACTACTTTAATGATTTTTTCATTGGCAAGATTAGCAAACTTAGGCATGACATGCCAGCAACAAATGCTGACACTACACATCCAAGTATATCTGACCAAATTATGAAAAACATGCATTGTACTTTTGAATTCCGTAAAGCGAGTGTGGAAGAAGTGAAAATATTATTGTTGTCTATCAACAATGACAATCCACCGGTGTCTGACAAACTGGATGGAAAATTACTGAGGATAATAGCAGATGATACTGCCACTCCTAGTTGCCATCTCTTCCATTTAAGTCTACTAGAAAGTGTGTGCCCTCAGACCTGGAGGGAAGCAAAAGTCATTCCGCTATCCAAGAATAGTAAAGCCCCCTTTACTGGCTCAAATAGCCGACCAGTCAGCCTGTTACCAACCCTTAGTAAACTTCTGGAAAAAACGGTGTTTGACCAGATCCAATGCTATTTTAGAGTTAACAAATTGACAACAGACTTTCAGCACGCTTATATGGAAGGACATTCAACAAGCACAGCACTTACACAAATGACTAATGATTGGCTGAGATAAATTGATGATAAAAAGATTGTGGGGGCTATTTTGTTAGACTTCAGTGTGGCTTTTGACATTATCGATCATAGTCTGCTGCTGGAAAAACGTATGTGTTATGGCTTTACACCGCCAGTTATATTGTGGATAATTTTTTTTTACATTTGACATTTTAGTCATTTAGCTGACGCTCTTATCCAGAGCGACTTACAGTTAGTGAATACATATTTTTTTAATACTGGCCCCCCGTGGGAATTGAACCCACAACCCTGGCGTTACAAACACCATGCTCTATCAACTGAGCTCCATCCCTGCCGGCCATTCCCTCCCCTACCCTGGACGACGCTGGGCCAATTGTGCGCCGCCCATGAGTCTCCCGGTCGCGGCCGGCTGCGACAGAGCCTGGATTCCATCCAGGATCTCTAGTGGCACAGTTAGCACTGCGATGCAGTGCCTTAGACCACTGCGCCACTCAGGAGTCTGATAAAGAGGTACTTGTCTAACAGAACACAGAGGGTGTTCTTTAATGGAAGCCTCTCCAACATAATCCAGGTAGAATCAGGAATTCCCCAGGGCAGCTGATTAGGCCCCTAACTTTTTTTATCTTTACTAACGACATGCCACTGGCTTTGAATAAATCCAGTGTGTCTATGTTTGCGGATGACTCAACACTATACACGTCATCTACTACAGCGACTGAAATGACTGCAACACTTAACAAAGAGCTGCAGTTAGTTTCAGAATAGGTGGCAAGGAGTCCTAAATATTTCCAAAACTAAAAGCATTGTATTTAGAACAAATCATTCACTAAACCCTAAACCTCAACTGAATCTCATAATGAATAATGTGGAAATTGAGCAAGTTGAGGTGAATAAACTGTTTGGAGTAACCCTGGATTGTAAACTGTCATGGTCAAAACATGTTGATACAACAGTAGCTAAGATGGGGATAAGTCTGTCCATAATAAAGAGCTGCTCTGCCTTCTTAACAACACTATCAACAAGGCCGGTCCTACAGGCCCTAGTTTTGTCACACCTGGACTATTGTTCAGTAGTGTGGTCAGGTGCCACAAAGAGGGACTTACGAAAATTACAATTGGCTCAGAACAGGGCAGCACAGCTGGCCCTTAAAAGAACACGGGGAGCTAACAATAATGATACGCATGTCAATCTCTCATGGCTCAAAGTGGAAGAGAGATTGACTTCATCACTACTTGTTTTTGTAAGAAGTGTTGACAAGCTGAATGCACCGTGCTGTCTTTTTAAACTATTAGCACACAGCTCGGACACCCATGCATACCGCACAAGACATGCCACCAGAGGTCTCTTCACAATCCCCAAGTCCAGAACAGACTATGGGAGGCGCACAGTACTACATAGAGCCATCACTACATGGAACTCTATTCCACATCAGGTAACTGATGCAAGCAGTAGAATCAGATTTAAAAAAACTGGTAAAAATACACCTTATAGAACAGCGGGGACTGTGAAGAGACACACTCAAAGGTACAGACACACGCTGACGCACACAAGTGCTAGGACACGCACCCTACACACACGTACATTGTAATATTGTTGTATGGGGGTATTATATATGCTGCGTTGTAGATATGTAGTGGTGTAATAATGTTATATGATGTACTGTTTTATCTTTTGTTTTACATGTAATGTAAGTGCCTTAATGTGTTTGGACCCCAGGAAGAGCTAATGGGGATCCCTAATAAACACAAATACAAAAAGGTTCTTTATTGGGCAAGAATTTTCCAAGGAACCTTAAGAGCTGAGGAAGAACAATGTTTTCAGCGTATAGTGCACTACTTTAGACCAAAACTTATAGGTCTCTGGTTGAAGGTAGTGCACTATGTAGGGAATAGGGTGCCATTTGGGATGCATTCTTGGCCTATCCCCTCTATCTCCCCTTACCACGGGGTGTTTGATATCTCTCTGACCCCCCTTATGCCCGCCTTCTGAGAGAAAGATCCTCCTCACCTCCAATAACATCCCTGGGCCTCCACCCCGACCTTTGAGATCCTGTAACCTGCCTAGTGGATCTGACAGAATCACTAAGGTGGAGGGGCTGGGAGAAGGAGGGATTTAGGGATAGAGAGAAGGGAGTAAGGGTGGAACCAGCATAGGCTCCCTAGTTCCCTAGATCTATCCATGGGAATCCACTGTCAGACATCAGATAAGCGGTATCTACAGAGGTGCTCTCTAAAATGATCCTCACAATGTCCAATAACCAAGGTTAGTTGCCCAAGTAATCATGTTCAGGCCTGGTCTGATGCCTGTTCCCATGGAGTTGATGGTTTAGTGTCCTCCTGTGGGAGTAGGGTCATGTATGTACATGTTTCTGACATGTTTCTGACATGTTTCTCCAGCTTAAATCATACTTTATTCGTCACTGGTCCACTGCTATTGAACATTATGAACAATACGACCCATAACGCAAATGCAATCATCTCATGGCAGGTCCTCATACCTTTTCTCATTTAGTTGATGGTGTAGTAGTGTCATCCTGTGGGAGCAGGTGGGTCATGCCTGAACATGACTCCAGGTTGAACCACACTCTTTATTCTGACTCTGCTTTAGACCCTGGAGTTCAAGTGAGCAGTTTTTCTTAAGCACCAACTTTAAATATTTCAACAACAACAAGAACAAAACACAATCAAGAAAGAAAATCAAGAAATGGATGCATTATGTAATGTTGAGGTTACATAAATAATAAATAGGGCTCAAATGATAATTTATTCCTCGTAAGGCCCGGGAAAAAGAGAGGTGGTTAGGGGATGCTGTTAAATAAAATTGACTTGTTTGCAGAACAAACCAAATACTGTTTGTAGAGACAAATTCTAATGATGGGCATCTGGTTTATTGTTCACAGTGTTTGGATGGCATCTGAAAAATATTTAACACAATACCAATTATCACCAGGCAGTCATCAGAGTACAGATTACAAATGACATTGCAATATTATGTTGCATTATCAAAGCATCGTTGGCCTAAAAACATGTAAGTATTGCACACAAGTACTGTATTTGCATGTTTGTCATTTAGCAGACACTCTTATCCAGAGCGACTTATAGTAGTGAGTGCATACATTTTTTCGTACCTTGGGAAATCGAACCCACCACCCTGGCTTTGCAAGCGCCATGCACAACCAACTGAGCCACACACAACTATTTCAAGGTAAAGCGTCTTGTTTTATTTGCTTAATAGACACTTAATCTGTCACTACAATGCTGAGAGCTTTACACATTTGGCATTCTGGGCCTCCTACTTTTTATAGCTGAGTGTTTATTAGATCAATTGAAGTAAATTACTTCTCAGAGGAGTATAGCAGCAGCTAGAGCTCCTTCCCCCTTCCCTGCCCCTCGAATTCCAATACAGTACTTCATACTATTCAACATGTACTCTTTTCAATAATGCTGTTTATTATATTAGAGTACACTATGTACTAATTGATAATGTGAGTGTTAGATGGTGTTAGACTCTTTATACAATGTTGTGTTGGGGAAAGGTATTAGTGGAGATAGAGAGGGGGCATTGAGAGAGAGAGAGAGAGAGAGAGAGAGAGAGAGAGAAAGAGAGAGAGAGAGAGAGAGAGAGAGAGAGAGAGAGAGAGATACCGTGAGACACCATATCAGGCATTCTGTCCCTTCACACTTCCCAGACGCCCCATATCAGGTAGTTTAGTCTGTCCCGCTGCCTCTGAGAGCACAGACCGATATGGACAAGTTCCCATATCTGGTCAGCCGGCTTCAGACACATAATGTTTATAGGAGACAAACCTGCCCCTATTATGGGCCACGTCACAAATGGCACCCTATTCTCTACATAGTGGGCCCTGGTCAAAAGTAGTGCACTATATAGGGAATAGAGTGCCATTTGGGATGCAGACATGGTCCCAGTTAATTGTCAACATGATTTATGGAGATGAGAGCTATCTCCAGACTGTGGCTCCTTAATCTTCCTCTGACTGAATTGACATCCATCACGGGACGATGTGTCTGTCTGTTGTTTCTTTTTCTCCGCAGCCACACACACGCAGGCACGCACACACATTTCGGCTCAGACCCTCGATGAATGTGGCAGGGCTTGCAAACTATCACGTAATACTACGGGAGCCTACCAGACTAGCAAAATTCCTTCTATGCTTGCTTCAACGCAAGCAACACTGAACTATGCATGAGAGCACCAACTGTTCCAGATGACTGTCTGATCTCGCTCTTCGTAGCCAATGTGAGTAAGACCATTAAACAGGTCTCCAAATATTTTTATGTAAAATGTATAGTACAATTATTTATATATTATAACAACATGGTAACTACCCAAATATTAAGATATGTTAAGGGGCGTAAAGAACTCATACCCTTGTGTAAGCATTATTAAAGCTACAAAAGTGTCATTGTTTAAGCCTAATGTGCTGACAACACAACAAAACAGATTAACCGGAATGACATTTACTCTCATGATTGGCCAAAAATAACTATATGAAAGCCACACCCCTACTAAGCCATGCCTCCATTCTTCTGATCTGACCCGGTGTATCATTTAAGTGATATTGCCCTCAAAGCCGGTGTTTGGAGGATATATTGGCACGGGAGTTTTTAGGCCCGAGACTAAGTCACTTTTATACAACATATTCAAATAATGATTGACATATTTTCATTAAAAACTTAATTTTGATTAATTTATTCATACTATTTCATCCTTCCACAAGATATAGTCCCGACACATCTAGGGTTGCTAGAGACACGACCCAGTTGTTCAGTCTTTTTGTTCTGTATCTATGGACGTGACCCATTTGTTCGTTCTAAATGTTCCATTGCCAAACTGGCTTGCAATGTTCTTATCCCTTGCTTGCTAGCTAGCCAACTACGGCTAATTTACAGTCACGTCAAAAAGTGCAGCCAGAGTAACTGCAAAGTAGCTGCATTTGCATTTGTTTAAGCTGTTTTCTAGTGACATTTATTTGGATACATCCATAACAATGAGCTAATGAGGCACGATTTCGCCTGGCATAGAAAATTGCTCAATCTTCAGGACATTGATGTTCAGAGGAGCTAGCCAACAACACAGCTACGGTAACACAATCACTTCAAACTAAAAATGATGCCAGGTGATGCATGATTTCGACTGGCTGAGAAACACTGCCTGCCTGTCTGTCTCCTCCCGACTCCCGACACATTCATAATACTATGGGACAGCAGGATATCGCGTTCGAATATTGAAACAATGTTGCAAATGTCGGAGAGACCGACAGCAAGGTTTATACAAATCTTCACTGTTGAAAATGAAATGTTAGTCTAAAATAAATGTGAGATACTGTCTAGATGCTTTTTATAGTGGAGATCAAGTTATAAGTTGCCAGGCTGGGCTGATGAGACAGTGGACTGCGCAGTCAGATGGAACAGAGTAAGTAGGCATTTTAACGTCATAGATTTAGCCGGTGGCAAATTGTGGAATAGACCCCGGCTGGAATGCGGTTTTAACCAATCAGCATTCAGGATTAGACCTACACGTTGTATAAAGCGCAATAGCCCAGCATCAACAACCCAATTTTAAAAAACGATGGGTTCCTTATGACCCATCGTTATGTGTTCTGTCCTATATTTACCAAAATTAGGTTGTTTTTAACCCAGCATTTGTTTTTGTGTAACGCAGCTCATCAACAATTATATAAGAATATAAGAATGATAAAAGGCCCACCACATTACCAAGGTAATTATAATAGTAGTTAGGAAATTAAGAAAGTCTGTGCAATTACAGAAGTAATGGTGATGATTTGTGATGTTTCTGTGTTAAAGGCTGCATTGACTCAAAAATGAACTTAATCTGGAGCAAGTCAACCATATACCCTAGCTAGAGCTACACTACATATAGGGTAGCATTTGTTTTGTATGATAGGAGGATACCTATTTCAATGTGAGATGTACAGCTTCTGCTGTTTGTGAGTGCACAGAACAGTATGTACAGTATTTGTAAGACAGGTCAGCAAGGAGAAAATAATGGGCTGAGTACTTTGGTAACTGAGGAGTCTGAGGTTAAAGGAGTAGGTAGCTACAGAAAATACATAACAATATACAGTGCCTTCGGAAAGTATTCAGACCCCTTGACTTGTTCCACATTTTGTTAGGTTACAGCCTTATTCAAAAATTGATTAAAAAAAATATATATATCTCAACAATCTACACACAATACCTCATAATGACAAAGCAAAAAAAAGGTTTTTACAAATGTTTGCACATTTATAAAAGAAAGAAAAAAATGAAATATAACATTTACATAAGTATTCAGACCCTTTACTAAGTACTTTATTGAAGCACCTTTGGTAGCAATTACAGCCTCGAGTCTTCTTGGGTATGACACGACAAGCTTAGCACACCTGTATTTGGGGAGTTTCTCCATTCTTCTCTGCAGATCCTCACAAGCTCAGACAGGTTGGATGGGGAGCATTGCTGCACAGCTATTTCCAGGTCTCTCCAAAGATGTTAGATCGGGTTCAAGTCGGGGGTTTTGGCTGGGCCACTCAAAGACATTCAGAGACTTGCCCTGAAGCCACTCCTGCGTTGTCTTGGCGGTGTGCTTAGGGTCGTTGTTCTGTTGGAAGGTGAACCTGGAGCAGGTTTTCATCAAGGATCTCTCTGTACTTTGCTCTGTGCATCTTTGCCTTGATCCTGACTAGTCTGCCAGTCCCTGCCGCTGAAAAACGTCCCCACAGCATGATGCTGCCACCACCATGCTTCACCGTAGGGATGGTGCCAGGTTTCCTCCAGATGTGACACTTGGCATTCACGCCAAAGAGTTCAATCTTGGTTTCATCAGACCAGAGAATCTACAGTACCAGTCAAACATTTGGACACACCTACTCATTCAAGGGGTTTTCTTTAATTTTACTATTTTATACATTGTAGAATAATAGTGAAGATATCAAAACTATGAAATAACATATGGAATCATGTAGTAACCAAAAAAGTGTTAAACAAATCAACATATATTTATCTTTTATATTCTTCAAAGTAGCCACCCTTTGCCTTGATGACAGATTTGCACACTTGGAATTCTCTCAACCATCTTCATGAGGTAGCCACCTGGAATGCATTTCAATTAACAGGTGTGCCTTGTTAAAAGTTAATTTGTGGAATGACTTTCATTTGAGCCGATCAGTTGTGTTGTGACAAGGTAAGGTTGGAATACAGAAGATAGACGTATTTTGTAAAAGACCAAGTCCATATTATGGCAAGAACAGCTCAAATAATCAAAGAGAAACGATAGTCCATCATTAATTTAAGACATTAACATTTCAAGAACTTTGAAAGTTTCTTCAAGTGCAGTCGCAAAAACCATCAATCGCTATGATGAAACTGGCTCTCATGTGGACCTCCACAGGAAAGGAAGACCCAGAGTTACCTCTGCTGCAGAGGATAAGTTCATTAGATGTAACTGCACCTCAGAAATTTCAGCCCAAATAAAGCTTCACAGTGTTCAAATAACAGACACATCTCAACAGCAACTGTTCAGAGGAGACTGCGTGAATCAGGCCTTCATTTTATTTATTTATTATTTTATTTAACTTGCCAAGTCAGTTAAGAACAAATTCTTATTTACAATGACGGCCTACCCCGGATGACGCTGTGCCAATTGTGCACAGCCCTATAGGACTCCCAATAACGGCCGGTTGTGATACAGCCTGGAATTGAACCAGGGGGTCTGTAGTAATGCCTCAAGCACTGAGATGCAGTGCCTTAGACCGCTGTGCCACTCAGGAGCCCATTGTCAAATTGCTGCAAAGAAACCACTGCTAAAGGACTCCAATAGTAAAAAGAGACTTGCTTGGGCCCAGAAACATGACCAATGGACATTAGACCGGTGGAAATCTGTCCTATGGTCTTTTGAGTCCAAATTTTAGATTTTTGGTTCCTACCGCCGTGATATTGTGAGATGCAGAGTAGTTGAACGGATGATATCCGCATGTGTGGATCCCACAGTGAAGCATGGAGGAGGAGTTGTGATGGTGTGAGGGTGCTTTGCTGGTGACACTTTCAGGTGATTTATTTAGAATTCAAGGCACACTTAACCAGCATGGCTACCACAGCATTCTGCAGTGATATGCCATCCCATCTGGTTTGCGCTTAGTGGGACTATCATTTGTTTTTCAACAGGACAGTGACCCAAAACACACCTCCAGGCTGTGTCAGGGCTATTTGACCAAGAAGGAGAGTGATGGAGTGCTGCATCAGATGAGCTGGCCTCCAAAATCACCCGACCTCAACCCAATTGAGATGGTTTGGGATGAGTTGGACCGCAGAGTGAAGGGAAAGCAGCCAACAAGTGCTCAGCATATGTGGGAACTCCTTCAAAACTGTTGGAAAAGCAGTCCAGGTAATGCTGGTTGAGAGAATGCCAAGAGTGTGCAAAGCTGTCATCAAGGCAAAGGGTGGCTACTTTGAAGAATCAAAAATAGAAAATATATTTTGATTTGTTTAACACTTCTTTGGTTACTACATGATTCCATACATGTTATTTCATAGTTTTGATGTCTTCACTATTATTATTATTATTATACAATGCAGAAAAACCCTTGAATGAGTGTCAAAACTTTTGACTGGTAATGTAGTTTCTCATGGTCTTAGACTCTTTAGGTGCCTTTTGGCAAATTCCAAGCGGGCTGTCATGTGCCTTTTACTGAGGCGTGTCTTCCGTCTGGTCACTCTACCATAAAGGCCTGATTGGTGGGGTGCTGCAAATGACTAAAATTGTGAAATATGATTGTCCTTCTGGAAGGTTCTCCCATCTCCACAGAGAAACTCTAGAGCTATGTCAGAGTGACCATCAGGTTCTTGGTCAACTCCCTGACCAAGGCCCTTCTCCCCCGATTGCTCAGTTTGGCCAGGCAGCCAGCTCTAGGAAGACTATTTGGTTCCAAACTTCTTCCATTTAAGAATGATGGAGGCCACTGTGTTCTTGGGGACCTTCAATGCTGCAGACATGTTTTGGTACCCTTCGACACAATCCTGTCTTGGAGATCTACAGACAATTATTTCGACCTCAAGGCTTGGTTTTTGCTCTGACATGCACTGTCAACTGTGGGACTTTATATATACAGGTGTGTGCCTTTCCAAATAATTTCCAATCATTTGAATTTACCACAGTTGTAGGAACATCTCAAGGATGATCAATGGAAATAGGATGCACCTGAGCTCAATTTCGAGTCTCATAGCAAAGGGTCTGAATATGGTATTATTATAAAAAAAATTATATATACATTTGCAAACATTTCTAAAAACCTGTTTTCGCTTTGTCATCAAGGGGTGTTGTGCAAAGATTTTAATGTAATCCTTTTTACAATAAGGCTGTAACGTAACAACCTTTTGAAAAAGTAAAGGGGGCTGAATACTTTCCGAAGGCACTGTATGTCGTCTGCTCTAAGAGTGTAGATGCATGATTACTTCAGATCCACAATGTGATTGATCAATAATCTAACACATCTGTGGTGTTTTGTATGGTTTTCAGCTTATAACAAATTAATTGCATGAATTGACATAAATGTTTTGAAACATTTATACAAATCATGTTGTGCCAACACGGTGGCAGTGGTAAAAGGAACACAACGTGTCGTCCCTAACCAGACACACGGATGTGTAAAAAAATAACACATTTTCTAAGAGTGTAACATAACAATTTAAACGTGACATGTTATTATGTATTTGGAACAGAGATGTGTAGGCTACAGCTATAGGAAGATGTGAGTCACAATTACTTTCTTGGAAAAGAGTTTCAGGAATATGAGTTAGTGTGAGTTCACCTGCAAGGTTGCATCAATCTCCATTACTCTAGGGTTGCATCCCGAATGGCACCATATTCCCTTTAAAGTGCACTACTTTTTCCCAGAGCCCATAAGAGTCTAGTCAAAAGTGCAATATATAGGGAATAGGGTGCCATTTGGAAGGGAAGAAGAGACAAAACACTCTACTGTGGGTTGATGCCCATTTCATGTCTATTCATGGGTTGCACCTTTGTCACTTGGTCGCATCGTTGCCATTGTTATCAACGTTCTACAGACGCCGCAGCATATTGATGTCTGACTGATGATTAATGCCAAGACTTTCTGAAAGGGGGCTATTGACTGTTTAGTCAGATTTACATTATAGTGGCCTGGAAATACGATGACATTGCTAAAGTAGACAAATAATTAGTAGAAAACAACTTTGCCATCATTATGATGTCATCAAGTTTACTTTAAAGAGATGGCGATGTTGCCATGAGTTTGTCATAAATAGCTAGCAAAGCTAACATTAGCTAGCAAAAATGTTGATGCTCTCCTCTCAATCTTAGCTAGCTATAAAGTTATACTGCATCTAAAGTCAATCTGGAGACATCAAAATGATGACAAAAGCTTGTCCTTCTAATTATTTGCCTCCTTTTGAAATGTCATCGTGTTTCCAAACGACAGTAATGCACTTTAGACAAAATCTTCATCAGCACCAAAATACTTCATTTTAGAGCATCAGTCCTAAAACGAGCATTCAAAACAATATTAGGAAAAAACGTGCAACCCATGAATAGGAATGTCTGATTCTGATGACTGAAATACAAAAATAATTATTGAAACTAAAGCGATGGATTATATTGAATTAAGTAATAATCCACCATCCACATCTCTGTCACGCCCTGACTCTGGGGACTCGTATTGGTTGAGTCAGGGTGTGTATTTTCTGTGTAGTATGGTCTATGTTGCATTTTCTATGTTTAGATCTAGATCGTGTAGATCTATGTTGGCCGGTGTGGTTCCCAATCAGAGGCAGCTGTAGCTCGTTGTCTCTGATTGGGCACCATACTTAGGAAGCCTATTGGCACTACTGGGTTGTGGGATCTTGTTCCAGTTAAGGTATGTTGTGTTGTGCTGCCTTGGCCTTCACATTTCGTTTTGTTTGTTGTTTTGTGGTTGTGTTTGATATTTAATAAACATGTACGCATATCACGCTGAGCCTTGGTCCGTCCCGTCTGTAAGCGATCGTGACAGAAGATCCCACCAAACGAGGACCAAGCAGCTTGTTCAGGAGCAAACGCCGGGAATTCAACAGGAGGTTACATTAGTAGATGTCCTCCTCGGTTGGGGGAGAATTACGGAGGAGGAGGCCGTCCGTTACCGGAAGGCGATGAAGGAGGATGCCCAGGTAGGAGAGAGAAACGGCGCCAACAGTGCCGACGACGGAGACCCGAGAGGCAACCCCAATAATTTTTTTGGGAGGGACACACGGTGTGGACGACGAGGCAGCAGGAGGTCGTTAAAGGGCGGGTCTGCAGGTTAGGAGGCCACCATGTTACGGGGGCTATTGGTTCAAAGGGAGCAGGAGTTATTCGGTCAGAGGGAGGCACTACAGGAGGCTATAAGGGAGAAGGAAAGTGTAGAGGCACGGCGAGAGGAGCTGGTTAGGCAGCAGAAGGAGCGGGGGTTAATAAAAGAACCCAGTCCCGCTCCTCGCACCAAGCAAGTGGTGGATGTCGCCAGTCCGGTCCGGCCTGTTCCTGCTTCCCGCACTAAGCCAGTGGTGCGTGTTCCCAGTACGGCCCGACCCGTTCCTGCCCCTCGCATCAAGCCAGTGGTGCGTGTCGCCAGACCAGTGGTACTGTCACGCCCTGACTCTGGGGACTCGTATTGGTTGAGTCAGGGTGTGTATTTTCTGTGTGGTATGGTCAATGTTGCATTTTCGTTTTCTTTGTTGTTTTGTGGTTGTGTTTGATATTTAATAAACATGTACGCATATCACGCTGCACCTTGGTCCGTCCCGTCTGTAAGCGATCGTGACAATCTCTGAAGACAATACACATAATTTCTAGTTAACCTTCACTGTTTTTTTATTCTACTCTCAGCTTCGCCCCCCGGAATATCTTACATTGTGACATATCTCACATTGTGCATGTAGAAGCATTACACATGAAGTGATAAACCGCTAATTGTTTAATTTCTTTAAAGATATTTTAATTCTTCAAATGTATCAAGAGTGTAGTTCAGCCATAGCGAGTGTCTTAAATAATTGACAACGTGACATTGAAAAAATAATCAAGGTAAAAAAAAACGAAGTAGCAATGACTCATTAGAGTGACAAGGTTTGAGAGATGCTTTGCAAAATCTTGAGGCTTTTAAACGACATCTTGTGGTTGATCTCCTCTCCAAGACTCCCCCTTCCACGCATGCATACACGCACACGCACACTCGACACAGTGTAAGGAGATGGATGGGGCGGCAGCGGTTTCTGATTTAGTCCCCACTATGGCCTGATTGATAATTTTTTTTCTCTAGAGCATGTCTAGCCTCTCTAAACCCACCCTCTTCTCTACTATCTCTCTCTTAGTCTAACTCTTTCTCTCCTTTCTTTCGCTTCCCTCTTCTCATCAATCACTCCCCACATAAAAATATACTATAGTATACCATGGTATAAATACTTTAGTATTCGCTGTAGTGTTTTTGAGGACATTACTGTATTATACTGTAGTATTTACAGTTAACTACAGTATAAATACTGTAGTAAAATAAAACTAGTATAGACTATTGCAATTAATGTTGTGTTTTTGAAGACATTACTGTAGTATTTAAATCAGATCTTCTGCTTTTTTCTTTTACATGTAGGGAATGCAATATATGGTCTATGTAAATTTGATACTGTAGTATTTACTATAGTTTTAAAAAGTGTTGTTTTTGTGGACTGTAGTGTTTTTGTGGACATTACCATAGTATTTACTACAGTATTCTACAGTATAATAAAACATTCTATAATAAGCACTACACATGATCGAGGGATACTAAATCAAATCAAATGTTATTTGTCACATGCGCCGAATTAAACAGGTGTAGACCTTACAGTGAAATGCATACTTACAAGCCCTGAACCAACAATGCAGTTTTAAAAACAATAAGTGTTAAGTAAAAAACATATATATTTATATATATATATATATATATATATATATATATGTGTATATATGTATATATATATATATATATATATATATATATATATATATATATATATATATATATATAATAATTAAAGAGCAGCAGTGAAAATAACGGTAGCGAGGCTATATACAAAGGGTACCGGTACAGAGTCAGTGTGCGGGGCAATTGTTTGTAGAGATAATTGATGTAAGATGTACATGTAGGTAGAGTTAGTGACTATGCATAGATAATCAACAGAGAGTAGAAGCAGCGTAAAAGAGGGGCGGGGGGTAGCAATTTGATTAGCTGTTCAGGAGTCTTATGGCAGAAGCTGTTAAGAAGCCTTTTGGACATAGACTTGGCGATCCGGTATCGCTTGCCATGTGGTAGCAGAGAGAACAGTCTATGATTAGGGCCTTCCTCTGACACTGCCTGGTATAGAGGTCCTGGATGGCAGGAAGCTTGGCGCCAGTGATGTACTGGGCCATACGCACTATGCTCTGTAGTGCCCCTCTGTCGGAGGTCGAGCAGTTGCCATACGAGGCAGTGATGCAACCAGTCAGGATGCTCTCGATGGTGCAGCTGTAGAACCTTTTGAGGATCTGAGGACCCATGTCAAATCTTAGGCTTTGTCGTGTTCTCTTCACGACTGTCTTGATGTGCTTGGACCATGTTAGTTTGTTGGTGATGTGGACAGCAAGGAACTTCAAGCTTTCAAACCTTCTCCACTACAGCCCCGTCGATGAGAATGGGGGCGTGCTTGGTCCTCTTCTTTTTCCTGTAGTCCACAATCATCTCCTTTGTCTTGATCACGTTGAGGGAGAGGTTGTTTTCCTGGCACCACATGGCCAGGTCTCTGACCTCCTCCCTACAGGCTTTCTTATCGTTGTTGGTGATCAGGCCTACCACTGTTCTGTCATCGGCAAATTTAATGATGGTGTTGGAGTCGTGCCTGGCCATGCATTCATGAGTGAAGAGGGAGTACAGGAGGGGACTGAGCACACACCCCTGAGGGGCCTCCATGTTGAGGATCAGCGTGGCGGATGTGTTGTTACCTACCCTTACCACCTGGGGGCGGCCCGTCAGGAAGTCCAGGATCCAGTTGCAGAGGGAGGTGTTTAATCCCAGGGTCCTTAGCTTAGTGATGAGCTTTGAGGGCACTACGGTGTTGAACGCTGAGCTGTAGTCAATGAATAGCATTCTCACATAGGTGTTCCTTTTGTCCAGGTGTGAAAGGGCAGTGTGGAGAGCAATAGAGATTTCCAGTTGGTCAGCGCATGCTCGGAGTACACATCCTGGTAATCCGTCTGGCCCTGCGGCCTTGTGAATGTTGACATTTTTAAAGATCTTGCTCACATCGGCTATGGAGTGCGTGATCACACAGTTATCCGGAACAGCTGATGCTCTCATGCAAGTTTCAGTGTTACTTGCCTCGAAGCGAGCATATAAGTAATTTAGCTAATCTGGTAGGCTTGTGTCACTGGGCAGCTCTCGGCTGTGCTTCCCTTTGTAGTCTGTAATAGTTTGCAAGCCCTGCCACATCCGACGAGCGTCAGAGCCAGTGTAGTACGATTCGATCTTAGTCCTGTATTGACGCTTTGCCTGTTTGATGGTTCGTCTGAGGGCATAGCGGGATTTCTTATAAGCTTCCGGGTTAGAGTCCCGCTCCTTAAAAGCGGCAGCTCTACCCTTTATCTCAGTGCGGATGTTGCCTGTAATCCAAGGATTCTGGTTGAGGTATGTACGTACAGTCACTGTGGGGATGACGTCATCGATGCACTTATTGATGAAGCCAGTGACTGATGTGGTGTACTCCTCAATGCCATCGGAAGAATCCCGGAACATATTCCAGTCTGTGCAAGCAAAATCGTCCTGTAGCTTAGCATCTGCTTCATCTGACCACTTTTTTATTGACTGAGTCGCTGGTGCTTCCTGCTTTAGATTTTGCTTTTAAGCAGGAATCAGGAGGATAGAATGATGGTCAGATTTGCTAAATGGAGGGCGAGGGAGAGCTTTGTACGTGTCTCTGTGTGTGGAGTAAAGGTGGTCTAGAGTTTTTTTCCCTCTGGTTGCACATTTAACATGCTGGTAGAAATGAGGTAAAACATATTTAAATGTCCCTGCATTAAAGTCCCCGGCCACTAGGAGCACCGCCTCTGGATGAGCGTTTTCCTGTTTGCTTATGGCCGTATACAGTTCATTGAGTGCGGTCTTAGTGCCAGCATCGGTTTGTGGTGGTAAATAGACAGCTACGAAGAATATAGATGAAACTCTCTTGGTAGATAGATAGTGTCTACAGCTTATAATGAGATGCTCTACCTCAGGCGAGCAAAACCTCGAGACTTCCTTAGATATCGTGCACCAGCTGTTGTTTACAAATATACACAGACCGTCACCCCTTGTCTTACCGGAGGCTACTGTTCTATCCTGCTGATACAGTGTATGACCCGCCAGCTGTATGTTATTCATGCCATCGTTCAGCCACGACTCGGTGAAACATAAGATATTACAGTTTTTAATGTCCCGTTGGTAGGATATTCGTGCCTGTAGTTCGGCCATTTTATTATCAAGCGATTGTAAGTTGGCCAATAGTATCGATGGCAAAGGCAGATTAGCCACTCGTCGCCAGCTCCTTACCAATCACCCCGATCTCCTTCCGCGATATCTCCTTTTCTTTCTACTGCGATGACGGGGATGAGGGCCTTGTCGGCTGTCTGGAGCAAATCCCTCTCGTCTGACTCATAAAATAAAAATTATTTGTCCAGTTCAAGGTGAGTAATCGCTGTTCTGATGTCCAGAAGCTCTTTTCGGTCATAAGAGATGGTAGCAGCAACATTATGTTCAAAATAAGCTACAAACAATGCTGAGTGCAAATTTGAATGTTGTGAAAATTCTGTGCAACTTCCAGCGCGTGTTTACTGCATTTACCCCCTTTAAGTTACAGTTTTAAAAGTGGCCAAGTAGGCTATTGTTGCTATTTGATCATAATGTAGGCCTACCAGAGTGGCTTACCATCAAAAACAATGGAGGAAATGCATTGCATAACATTTTAACATGGAAATAGCTGTTCTATCATTCAGCCTACAGTAGCAGCCAATGTGTGGTGTTCAATGTAGGCCTACATTTCATGAGACTTTTGAAATGTTTGATGCAAGAAACCACTTTACAAAATAAAAAGCATTATTATTCCCATACCATTATTACAGAGAATCAGACAAATTATGCTACCCTCTGCCTATTGGCTACTTATATTATTCAAGGCTGTTTCTAAATGCAACACTGTCCCTTTAAGACAAAGAAAGCTCTTTACCAGACTCACTTTTTAAAGATGCCTAGAAATGTACATGTTTTGTGCTCTTGTCGGAAGCAATCACTCCCCTTTTGCTGATGCAATAGAATCCTACTCCAATGCGTTCTGCCTACAACCAAAATCTCTTGCATAGTTAGTTTTGCATACTAAGTCTTGCATAGTTCCTTTTGTTGAATTGAAAGTGGCTAATATTGATTAGATTCGATCACAATTGCCACAGTAAAGGGAAACGTTGATAGTGTTAACTACAAGGAAAACTCTAGAATGTTGAGTGAAGTTCAATCTCGTGCTTCTCTCCATGGGCTGATGCTGTATTTAATCTGCGTGGCAGTCTCGGGACTACTGCGCACCCGCACACATGCACAGCTTAGAGGGAACATTGCCTCCCTCCCTCTCTCCCTTGTCCTTGTCTGATTGGGGTGATAACCACTAATGGATTCTGAGGCCTGCTGCTGTTAAAGGTAGCTGTTTGTATAGCCGTGCCCCAACCCCACTAAAATATAGATCAAAGCCTCATCTCCCTTGGATCAGCACAACAAGATAAGGTCTTTGTCGCAAATGGAACCCTATTTAGTGCAGTACTTTTGACCAGGTGCCTATAGGGCTCTGGTCAAAAGTAGTGCACTCTATGGTGAATAGGGTGCCATTTGGGATATAATCACAGAGAAATAGTATAAATGCCATGAGCTATGCCTCTAAATAGCGCTTGTATCAACAACCAAGCATTCACTCAGGCATCACTGCCATCTGTCCATAGCTCTTGTAGTAACAACCAAGGTTCCACTTTGCATCATGATTCAGCCCTCAATATCTGTCTCTACATGACCTACACTGATCTGAAAAACGATACAACTTTGGGATTAACTGTAAAACAAATTAAAAAACCTAGAGAGTCTGTTCAAGTCGCTCAACGCCGCGGAATCACCTACAGCATGTTAACAAACGCTTTAAAAAAGCACCAATATTACATTAATCAACAACAAAGCGAAAGGCGCTCGTACACACACAGCATGACTTGCCTGCACAGCAGTAATGGTTAGCCTGGCGGTGGAGATTTCTCATTCTCATGTAGAGCACACGTAGGCGGAGCTTAGTTTTAAAGACAGAGCTGCCTGTGGGGTATCGGGGAACAGCTCGCCTGGAGGCAACACGGCTGAAAAGCAAGGCTCAGAGTTAAGAGGGGAAAAACACAACAGGACGCAGTGCAGTCTACAGACGCACCCTGACATTTCAAAAAAACAAGAGTGGTCTTAGAACCAACTGCTGCACCGCATATCATTACACCAGAGGAGAATGCTAAATAGCCTTGTCTGCAGGGCTAGGAGATTTGGCCTTCATCCCAAATGGCATCCTATTCCCTACATAGTCCACTACTTTTGACCAGGGCCCACTGCTCAGTCCTCCAGGGAGGTGTGTTGGGGTGAGGTGAGGAGTTAGAGACAGATTGGGTCTGTTTTTAGCAGCGGGTCCAAACAGGGCGAACCAACTTAAAACGTAGAGCTGAGGGCCCAGCTAGTCCACACAAAGCCTTCTGTCCTCCTCCTGCCTTCTTGTCCTCCTCCTGCTCTCTCTGTATTTCTTTGTCTCTCTCTCTCTTTCTCCACCCTCTCTCTCTCTCCTCTCTCTTGCCCCTCTCTCTCGCGCTTTCTCTCTCTCTCTCTCTCCCTCTCACTTCTCTTGTTATTCATTCAGGTGAACATGTTGCCTTGGAGGGCTGCCATGCTCTCATAGGTATCCTTTACCTCACCACCTCTTAAATAATGATAAATAGATCAATAAGGCAGCATACTATAATAACAACCAAAACTGAGGTCTGGTCCAGTGTGAGTTGAGTTGAACTCCTAACAACTAAAATGTTGCTTCACAGCCACAGCCACAGCTATGGAACCAATTATTATTCTCTCTCCTTCTCTTTCCTTCTCTTTCCTAAAGATGTGGTTGACTATGCTGACCACTGTGGAAGGGTGAGAGTCCCAAATGCTACCGTATTACCTATAAAAGGCACTACTTTTGACCAGGGCCCATAGGGCAGCTGTGAATCATGTTGAGGGGAGTGGGTGTATGTGAAAGAGAGTGAGTGTGAGCAGGTTGTAAGGTGTACGAGTGGTAGTGGGTAAGTGGGTGGGTGGACAAAATTATTATCCATCATGGATAGTTCCTCTCTCTTGGTGTTCCTGATCTGTCAAATACGTTTTTACCAGAAAACAGTACACAGCAAAATCTTCAGCTCCCTAGAGTCGCCTGACGCGCCCGTGCGTCACACATGACGTTATTTTGAATATTGAATAGCTCCCTGTGTGTTTATGCTAAAGACTTACCGTTTCTTGCAGTGACTTCAGCTCAATCCCCTCTTTTCGCAAATATAAAGCTTGCCCCTATTCCATAACATGGGGCTTATGAAAGTGGTGTTTTTCTACACACGAGAAGATCCGGACAGGAAATTGTCTGTAAAACCTAAACCGTTTAATACGACCCCATCATTAGCAGTGTTGTTTGTTTTGCTCTACGACATCCACAAGCTTTACAGAAGTCATCTGAACTTTTTGATGCCCACATCCTAATTTTGAAGATGTCTTCACACAAAACCGACTGTCCGACTGTCCAGACAAACTAATTAGTCACCAACATCAACAGGTAAGACTCCCCCAAATATTTAGCACTCATTTGTTTTGCTCTATGTTGAACACAAGCTTCAGGAGAGTCGTCAGAAGTTAACCCAGTACCACACTGTAAAGATGACACAACGTGAACAGGGTGTAAAAAGTGCGCCATAAGCAAAGGGACTAAATATGAATACAAAAAAAAATGTTTTTATAAATCAAGTTTTCTTATATCTCCTAGATGGAAGATAGACACCTAAAAACTATAATCTTATTTTGCCATTTATGAATGTGTTATTCAAAGTGTTTCTATGGGCTATAGCATTAAAGGTCGAATTCAATATATCATCAAATACATTTAAAAAAATTTTATCACCTTAGCCAAATATATTTAAACTCAGTTTTTCACAATTCCTGACACTTAATCCTAGTATAAATTCCCTATATTTGGTCAGTTAGGATCACCACTTCATTTTAAGAATGTGAAATGTCATAATAATATTAGAGAGAATGATTTATTTCAGCTTTTATTTCTTTCATCACATTCCAAGTGGGTCAGAAGTTTACATACACTCAATTAGTATTTGGTAGCATTGCCTTTAAATTGTTTAACTTGGGTCAAACAATTTGGGTAGCCTTCCACATGCTTCCCACAATAAGTTGAGTGAATTTTGGCCCATTTCTTCTGACAGAGCTGGTGTAACTGAGTCAGGTTTGTAGGCTTGTAGGCCTCCTTGCTCGCACACGCTTTTTCAGTTCTGCCCACAAATGTTCTATAGGATTGAGATCAGGGCTTTGTGATGGCCACTCCAATACCTTGACTTTGTTGTCCTTGAACCATTTTGCCACAACTTTGGAAGTATGCTTGGGGTCATTGTCCATTTGGAAGACCCATCTGCGACCAAGCTTTAACTTCCTGACTGATGTCTTGAGATTCAGCTTCAATATATCCACATCATCACCCTTTTTCCTCCGAACATAACGACGGTCATTATGGCCAAACAGTTCTATTTTTGTTTCATCAGACCAGAGGACATTTCTCCAAAAAGTACAATCTTTGTCCCAATGTGCAGTTGCAAACCGTAGTCAGGTTTTTTTATGGCGGTTTTTGAGCAGTGGCTTCTTCCTTTTTGAACGGCCTTTCAGGTCATGTTGATATAGGACTAGTTTTACTGTGGATATAGATACTTTTGTACCTGTTTCCTCCAGCATCTTCACAAGGTCCTTTGCTGTTGTTCTGGGATTTATTTGCACTTTTCGCACCAAAGTACGTTCATCTCTAGGAGACAGAACGCGTCTCCTTCCTGAACGGTATGACGGCTGCGTGGTCCCATGGTGTTTATACTTGCGTACTATTGTTTGTACAGATGAACATGGTACCTTCAGGCGTTTAGAAATTGCTCCCAAGGCTGAACCAGACTTGTGGAGGTCTAACATTTTTTTTCTGAGGTCTTGGCTGATTTCTTTTGATTTTCCCATGATGTCTAGCAAAGAGGCACTGAGTTTGAAGATAGGCCTTGAAATACATCCACACGTACATCTCCAATTAACTCAAATGATGTCAATTAGCCTATCAGAAGCTTCTAAAGCCATGACATCATTTTCTGGAATTTTCCAAGCTGTTTAAAGACACAGTCAACTTCGTGTATGTAAACTTCTGACCAACTGGAATTGTGATACAGTGAATTACAGTGGGGAAAAAAAGTATTTAGTCAGCCACCAATTGTGCAAGTTCTCCCACTTAAAAAGATGAGAGAGGCCTGTAATTTTCATCATAGGTTCACGTCAACTATGACAGACAAAATGAGAAAAAATCATCCAGAAAATCACATTGTAGGATTTTTTATGAATTTATTTGCAAATTATGGTGGAAAATAAGTATTTGGTCAATAACAAAAGTTTCTCAATACTTTGTTATATACCCTTTGTTGGCAATGACACAGGTCAAACGTTTTCTGTAAGTCTTCACAAGGTTTTCACACACTGTTGCTGGTATTTTGGCCCATTCCTCCATGCAGATCTCCTCTAGAGCAGTGATGTTTTGGGGCTGTCGCTGGGCAACACAGACTTTCAACTCCCTCCAAAGATTTTCTATGGGGTTGAGATCTGGAGACTGGCTAGGCCACTCCAGGACCTTGAAATGCTTCTTACGAAGCCACTCCTTCGTTGCCCGGGCGGTGTGTTTGGGATCATTGTCATGCTGAAAGTCCCAGCCACGTTTCATCTTCAATGCCCTTGCTGATGGAAGGAGGTTTTCACTCCAAATCTCATGATACATGGCCCCATTCATTCTTTCCTTTACACGGATCAGTCGTCCTGGTCCCTTTGCAGAAAAACAGCCCCAAAGCATGATGTTTCCACCCCCATGCTTCACAGTAGGTATGGTGCAACTCAGCATTCTTTGTCCTCCAAACACGACAAGTTGAGTTTTTACCTAAAAGTTATATTTTGGTTTCATCTGACCATATGACATTCTCCCAATCCTCTTCTGGATCATCCAAATGCACTCTAGCAAACTTCAGACGGGCCTGGACATGTACTGGCTTAAGCAGGGGGACACGTCTTGCACTGCAGGATTTGAGTCCCTGGCGGCGTAGTGTGTTACTGATGGTAGGCTTTGTTACTTTGGTCCCAGCTCTCTGCATGTCATTCACTAGGTCCCCCCGTGTGGTTCTGGGATTTTTGCTCACCATTCTTGTGATCATTTTGACCCCACGGGGTGAGAACTTGCGTGGAGCCCCAGATCGAGGGAGATTATCAGTGGTCTTGTATGTCTTCCATTTCCTAATTATTGCTCCCACAGTTGATTTCTTCAAACCAAGCTGCTTACCTATTGCAGATTCAGTCTTCCCAGCCTGGTGCAGGTCTACAATTTTGTTTCTGGTGTCCTTTGACAGCTCTTTGGTCTTGGTCATAGTGGAGTTTGGAGTGTGACTGTTTGAGGTTGTGGACAGGTTTCTTTTATACTGATAACAAGTTCAAACAGGTGCCATTAATACAGGTAACGAGTGGAGGACAGAGGAGCCTCTTAAAGAAGAAATTACAGGTCTGTGAGAGCCAGAAATCTTGCTTGTTTGTAGGTGACCAAATACTTATTTTCCACCATAATTTGCAAATAAATTCATAAAAAATCCTACAATGTGATTTTCTGGAATTTTTTTTCTCATTTTGTCTGTCATAGTTGACGTGTACCTATGATGAAAATTACAGGCCTCTCTCATCTTTTTAAGTGGGAGAACTTGCACAATTGGTGGCTGACTAAATACTTTTTTTCCCCACTGTATAAGTGAAATAATCTGTCTGTAAACAATTGTTGGAAAAATTACTTGTGTCATGCACAAGGTAGATATCCTAATCGACTTGCCAAAACTATAGTTTGTAAACAAGAACTTTGTAGAGTAGTTGAAAAAACGAGTTTTAATGAACTTCCGACTTCAACTGTACCGACAGGGGTCCTAAACTTCAAAATCAAATAGCTAAACTATCCATGCTATGACCATCTTAAAACAATTCCATATGTTAGCTTAGTAAATATTGCGAACCAAGCCCACTCAGCACCCGCTTACACGGACGTTGAATTATGAGCGATATCAGGTCCGTCCGATGTGGCCATTATTTTGCCCAAAGATAGTGGTCCCAAATTGGGCTATGTTTAGTCCATTCATTTTGGTCTGAATTTAGCTGAAGATCAGCCTAACCGCTAGCTTGCTGTACTCTTTGAAAACATGAGATCCACTAAAATAATCATATATTGCATAGCCTATATTGATAAAATTATGGTAGGTTCACAGGAAATATGCACAATAAAATATTCATAAAATATATATTTGTTCAATACATTTCGCTTGCAAGTTGTCAAATGTTCTGACAAAGGCAGAATATAACCGAAAATGGCCTATAATCTTATCAGTGTACAATTTAACAACTTATTTTACAGTGGCTTGCGAAAGTATTAACCCCCTTGGTATTTTCCTATTTTGTTGCCTTACAACCTGGAATTAAAATAATTCGATTTACACAACATGCCTACCACTTTGAAGATGCAAAATATGTTTTATTGTGAAACAAACAAGAAATAAGACAAAAAAATAACAGATAATTTTAGCGTGCATAACTATTCATCTCCAACTCCTTCAAGTTGGATGGGTTCCGCTGGTGTACAGCAATCTTTAAGTCATACCACAGATTCTCAATTTGATTGAGGTCTGGGCTTTGACTAGGCCATTCCAAGACATTTAAATGTTTCCTCTTAAAGCACTCAAATGTTGCTTTAGCAGTATGCTTAAGGTTGTCCTGCTGGAAGGTGAACCACCTTCCTAGTCTCAAATCTCTGGAAGATCCTCAAGAATTTCCCTGTATTTAGCGCCATTCATCATTCCTTCAACTTTGACCAGTTTCCCAGTCCCTGCCGATGAAAAACATACCCACAGCATGATGCTGCCACCACCATGCTTCACTGTGGGGATGGTGTTTTCGGGTTGATGAGAGGTGTTGGGTTTGCGCCAGACATTGTGTTTTCCTTGATGTATGGGGAGTCTCCCACATGCCTTTTGGCGAACACCAAACGAGTTTGCTTATTTGTTTTTGGCCACTCTTCTGTAAAGCCCTTCTCTGTGGAGTGTACGACTTAAAGTGGTCCTATGGACAGATACTCCAATCTCCGCTGTGGAGCTTTGTAGCTCCTTCAGGGTTATCTTTGGTCTCTTTGTTGCCTCTCTGATTAATGCCCTCCTTGCCTGGGCCGTAGGTTTTGGTGGGCGGCCCTCTCTTGGCAGGTTTGTTGTGGTGCCATATTCTTTCCATTTTTTTATAATGGATTTAATGGTGGTACGTGGGATGTTCAAACTTCCAGATATTTTTTTTATAACCCAATCCTGATCTGTACTTCTCCACAACTTTGTCCCTGACCTGTTTGGAGAGCTCCTTGGTCTTCATGGTGCCGCTTGCTTGGGGGTGCCCCTTGCTTAGTGGTGTTGCAGACTCTGGGGCCTTTCAGAACAGGTGTATAAATACTGAGATCATGTGACAAATCACGTGACACTTAGATTGCACACAGGTGGACTTTATTTAACTATTTATGTGACTTCTGAAGGTAATTGATTGCACCAGATCTTATTTAGGGGCTTCATAGCAAAGGGGGTGAATACATAGGCACGCACCACTTTTCCGTTATTTATTTTTTAGAATTTTTTGAAACAAGTTATTTTTTTCATTTCACTTCACCAATTTGGACCATTTTGTGTATGTCTATTACTTTAAATTACAGGTTGTAATGCAACAAAATAGGAAAAACGCCAAGGGGGATGAATACTTTTGCAAGGGACTGTATTACAATTTGAATTCTGTATTTTCATCGACATTTGCTCCTCTTACGACCACACAGAAGCCACACAGCGACGAGCCACACAGCGAGAGTGGGGACTGTAAGTACACATTAGTGACTTTTTTTCAGGAAACTAGGCATATGTCGCACGTCACTACTTCACAGGAGAGGCATTTTAACATAAACATTTTTTTTTTTAATCTAAATGTGTTTTTTTGTCCTTATTAACAAACTTGTATTCCATCCGTAAATATGAATGAAATGGTTAAATTACAAGTTGGTTTACCCACAGAAAAAGACAGGAACCTTCCCGATAGCCATGATTGGCTGAGATAATGGACAGGCTGGACATGCCGGGAGATTAGTTTGGATTGGTTTGCCATGTAGCATGCTTCTGTCTTTAACGTGAGCTGCTCAGTATGTGTTGATAGTCCTTTCTACAGAACCGTTTTTGAAAGATATAACGTTAGCCATCGAGAACTGCAAAAGTTGTTCTACTTTTCTGAATTTAGCCGGCACTATCGACAGATCAGTTGGAAAAAGTGATGGGCTACTTTCTGAACACGCCACGGAATGTGTGAACAACACTGAACAAACAAGATGTAGCCACAAACAAAACTCAGTTAAATGGTTCCAGTCTGCCTTGAAGCATTCATCCATGTATATGGGTAAGATTCTAGCTACATTTTCTGATATTATACACTTATAATTTTGTCAGAATCTTGTTTTCATTGCAAGTTAAAGCGTACCATTCACTCGCTAGAGAACGTTAGCTTGCTGGCTCGCTAGCTAACGTCATGTGTATGATCTGTGTAGTAATATTATGCTAATATTGAACCTAGTTGTTAGCTTTAGCGACCCGCAGATTCGTACTACAGCTATGACAATGTTTGTATTGGTAGTTGTATGAGTTGGGATTATGCCGGTCCATTGTTTAGCTATCTAGCTAGCTAGCTACATGTCTAAACAAAAGACTCCACTTCGCCAGATGATTACATGACCCATCAAGTTAGCCAGGTGTGTCTGGGGGTGATTACTACTTTCTATTGTATTTCATGAACATGTGTACCTGTCTAGACAATAGTGACCCATCCACTTAGCTAGATATTGCTGGGGGTGGTTATAGCATTTCCTTCACATTACCCATGTAATTTACAAAATAGCTTCCAACACTCTACTCAGCAAATTGGATGTAGTCTATCACAGTGCCATCCATTATGTCACCAAAGCCCCATATACTACCCACCATTGTGACCTGTACGCAGTCGTTGGCTGGCCCTCACTACATATTTGTCTCCCATCCCACTGGCTCCAGGTCATCTATAAATCACTTCTAGGCAAATCCCCGCCTTATCTTTGATAATTAGTCACCATAGCAACACCCACCCATAGTATGCGTTCCAGCAGGTATATCTCACTGGTCATCCCCAAAGACAACACCTCCTTTGGCCGCCATTCCTTCCAGTTCTCTGCTGCAAATGACTGGAACGAACTGCAAAAATCTCTGAAGCTGGAGACACTTATCTCCCTCACTAACTTTAAGCATCAGTTGTCAGAGCACCTTACCGATAATAATAATAATATGCCATTTAGCAGACGCTTTTATCCAAAGCGACTTACAGTCATGCGTGCATACATTTTTGTGTATGGGTGGTCCCGGGGATCAAACCCACTACCTTGGCGTTACAAGCGCCGTGCTCTACCAGCTGAGCTACAGAGGACCACTACCGATCACTACACCTGTACACAGCCCATCTGAAATTAGCCCACCCAACTACCTCATCCCCATATTGTTATACCATTCCCCATATATCCCCATATATTATACCATTTACACCTTCTGTATCCTGTGCATGTGACAAATACACTTAGATTTTAATTGATATAGTGTGTGTTTACCAGAGACAGTAATGTGAAGAACAACATGACCTGCACCAAAGTCAGATTAGGATAAAGGCCAAGGACTTGATAAAGTGTATTTTTACCTGGAGTTATTCCTTATTGTAGGCTACTACTTTTACCACTTTTAGTCTTGAAATCTTTGGTTGTTTACTAAACTACTCACTCTGTTTAGCACGTGGCCTCACATGTGAATCCTTATAGAGATGCTTGGGGATAAGGCTTAAGAGGGTGTGAACGATCTGAATGTGTGTAAACAAAGAAGAGCTCTCCAGTAGGTGTACCAAAACATTCATGGTCCATTTTGTCAAAAGTGCGGTTACAAGTTTATAAACTTTCAAAGCAGAATTACTTTTCCATTTTTCCTCAACTGCAGTGTATAATATTTCATTTTCTACCTCTGAATCTCTACTTTTATCCAATGTAAAAAACACTATTTCAAATTTTGCTACATTAGACCGAATCGAGGCGGTCCGTCACATTTTTGTCCGAAACATTTTCTAAAAACATTTGTACTTTGTATTCTGTTCAGGTCGCAAACTATTATTTTCTAAATGTATGCATGATTAAGTTGATTTGGATAAAAGTGCCTGCTAAATTGCATATATTGTTATATTAAAAACAGAGCCATGGAAAACTTCTGGTCTGTTTGGACTTATCGCAAACGTAGTTGACCATCATGCTTAAGAGATTTTCTAAAACGACGAAACAAACTTTATTTTCAGATCATTATTTTGCTCTTGTGGCCTCACGCCAGCTAAATGCCAATACGTGTGCGGATTGAGCATTAGTTTTTGAGTTCGGGAGAGATGGGTGGCACCAGTCAAAGGCAGCGAGAGACATAAATTCAATACTCAGTGTCTCAAAAATATAGATAATTCCATCTTCAATAATGTGATTATTTTGGAAGTAAATAAGGATTTAAGATTACTTAGTTACTTAATTTCTATATTTCAAATGTACCATAATGAGTTTACATTTTATGCCAGCAATAATTTCATAAGAGTAGTTGTCACTTTTTCCAAATGGTGGCTATAGTGTTTTGCAACAAAACTCTTAATTTTTTTAAATGTTTTGGTTGCATTTGGTGTCTGAACAGAGTCATTTTTGTATTTATATTACATATTTGTATTCCTGCTCCAATTTAAACATGTAGAACTCCATGTAGAACCCTCTTTGTAAAGGGTTATTTATTTTCATAGTCCCCAGGTCCAGATCAAATTCAAGGAAAGGAGCCATGAGTGCATGGAACTCCATTCCTTCTCATATAGCGCAAGTGAACAGCAAACATGGTTTCAAAAAATAAATAAAGCACTTCACAACGCCTCTCCCACATGTGACCTACTTGTTGTGTGTATGTACTGACGTATATGTGTAACTGATAGATGCACGCACACTACATGTTAATGTTTTTAAATGTATTTTGGCGATAATGTCTTTTTCGTTATGTGTCAGACCCCAGTAAAACTAGTTGTCACCACTGGCGTTGGCTAATGGGGATCCTTATAAATCAAATAAAAAAAATCTATGTCTCTTCAACTACTTTTTGCTAGGTAGGAAGGCTTTGACCAAAACAGAATGTACACTGAGAGTGTTAAATCAACACTGAAAGTGTTGAGTCTGTGAACCCATATAGACACCAGAACCTTGTTAAATTAACACACTGCTTAAAATATTTTCCAGAGTGCCTTGTCTTTCGAGTAAATTGTAGAGTTACCACCCATGACTGTATTTGTTAGTGACAGAGACATGATTGTTGCATTCATCTATTTTCAGTGCTATGCACTTCACCAAGTGAGATCCTAAGCAAATAGGTTATTATTCAATTGTTTTATTATTTAACACAATACCATAGGTATTTCATAAGGCCATATTTTAAGGGCCTAGTTTTACCCTAATGCAGGGGGTTGAAACTCATACACATCAGTGATGCGCGGGTCAGCTGTTTGTTCACCCACACCTGTCTGCAATTGCTAATAGCCAATCTGCAACTGCCGGACTATATTTGATAAAGTGAAAATCTGAGGAACCGATACTAACGCGGAAATATAGAAAATGCACTGTACAATCAGAAATGGCAGAATTATTTTTTTGACAGGCCTTTTAGATAGGCCTATGTTTCTGCTTATAATTTTCAACATTTTGGTAGGCTATTTATTAGTCAACTTCTGTAATTAGATACATTCAGCTTCTCTTCTGTCATTAGGCCAACTTGTTTCCCCAGAAGACTAAATAAACCCTTGCTCACCAGAATAATGTAATAAATCGATAGAATGAATGCTTCAATCTAGTTGACATCATTACGTTTGTTTTCTCTTTCCTCTCATCTCTGCTTCTCTCATGCAGAAAACACATTCAGGGACTGAGGAGAAAAGGCAGTAATTGTCAATGCAAAATATCCAAATTAATTCAGTTTGAACGGTTTTCAAGAAATGAAAAGCTGTTAAAATGATGTAGTGTCGAGAACGATGCTGAGATGCTGTGATGACAAAAAAAACGCTGACACTGTCCTTGATTATAATTGTTTATTACATCTTTACTTTCAGCGTCAATTTACAGATTTCTGCAGAAAATCCGGAGAACAACCAACCCAATCTCTAATATGTTGTTTCTCCCCGTCCTTTGTCCCAACCATAGTATATATATATCCTATGTAACCTGATATGGGTGGTTTTCCCTACAGACCAATCCCAGGCCTCCACATAACAGACTTCCTCTAACACACTATTTGCAAACATCAGCAAAGTCATAAATTGTCTAGATACTACATATTTCCCCCCTTCGAGACTAATTAAGTCTCGAAAACAAAAATAATAGGATTATGACAAATAACAATTTCTCTTATTGAGTAACTTTAGCAATAAACCCAAAACAAATTTTTCTATGGAGTGTAAATACATTTCTATGAAATATGAACAATTCTTTATGCAGTGTGAGAGTGAAAATCCTGTCTGGCAGCTTTCTTTCCAAATATCCATCAATCAATCAAGACAGTAAAATTCTCTCACAGCCCCTCTGCCCCAGGCGACCACTTAAGTACTCCAGATCAATTCATAAATCTTTATCAATGCATTTTAAACTAAGATGCAATTGAATACACATGAAAGCCTCAGAAAACAAAATACAATCAAAAATGTCCACATTCAGGCTGGTCGACCCATCGGACCCTCCTGTGGATTCTCTCTGTCCTTCCTAGACCCAATATCACTAAGCATCCACGAAATAAACAAAAACATCTGAGATCCCCACATGCATCCAACAAAGAAAAACATCATTCTTCAAAAATTAATACAGAAAGAATATGACACAAATTATGTATTACACATGCAAATATGTCTATATATCATTACATACACTGAAATGTAGTCCACTACACTGCCTCTCCTCAGCAGTGTCAACTTTCAATGCAACGTCGATGATGGAATCTGAACATTTCCACACCTTCCTTGTTCCACTTCCTCCAGTCCATTCATATTGTCCATGTTTGAGTATTTGAATCCCCTCTACACATTCCCCCATATGCTTCTGGAATAAAAGAAAACACCAAACAGTATATTTTGCAAAACAACACATGCAAATTAAAACATCAATATCAACAATAATATAAAAATGATATATAAAATGAATCACATTCCATTTCCCCCCTTTGATTCATAACAAAATACTAAATATCACAAGAATTTGTAAAAACGTGAAAAATTATCAGATATACAAAATTGATATCTATCCATCAATACTCCATCCAGTCCCACTTGTTCATCTCCATCTAGATCAGTAACAGTTAACAACTGCATCTGAGTGTTGTCTCCAGGCATCACAACTCCAACCCATCTCAATATCATAGCCTTCGCAAAAGTCAATAACAAAGTACAAAAGCAAAACATCACACACGGCGCTATAAGAGCTGCCACTAAATACTGAATTATCACTGCTCCCACTGGGCCTAACTGATCTTGCAACCAAGCCTTCGCTGACCATCCAGCTCCTTCTCTCACATCTACAAGGAAGATGAGCTGTACCACCCATCCTAACCCTAATCACAGTCTTTTCTTCTAAAATTGGTGTTGGAGCGATTTTCTGAGGCTCCATTGTAATCAAATGTGATACATTTATAGCTTTAATAACTGTCAATGTTAAAAGAGTTGAATTGTTTCTCACTGTTGTTGTATTAGGCTGAAGTGTTGATGTCATTGTTGTTGATTCATCTATTTTCCCTACAGCTTTGAGCTCCTTGCTTACCTTACATACTAATTTCCATCTATTACCACTAGTGTCACTACATTAGCTCTCTCTCCCAACTCTAATCCCTCACTTTCAAACTGTGGATTATAAAAAAATACATGTATAATCAACTTGATCCTCCTGCTGGGAATTGTACACATAGAGACTGCAATTACCCTCAATCTTCATTCTTCTCTTATAATCATTCAGCAACATATACTTTCTCAATGCAACTGCTCCTAACATATCTAAACTCCTGCCATATCTATCTTCCCACTGAACTCTAAATTTCCCTTCACTACTGTTCTCTCTCTTGCACTTACATGGGAGCTGAGCTGACTGTCCTAGAGTTACTTCAACCCTAGTTTTCATAACTTTTTTAGTATGACTTTTTCTCCTAACTTTTTCCAAAACCATTTCACTGATTTATCGACAAATTCCTTTCCCCTATCTGAGGATATTCGATCGGGAAATCCCCACCTGCTTATGACTTCTTTACACAAAAACTTGGCAAACGATTGAGCATATTTTAGCTTAGTTGGACATCCTATGCACCTCTTGGTGTAGGAATGTAACCAAGAATAACAGTCACACCCCTGCGAACATTATTTTTCAGACAGATTGTGCACCTGCCTATGACATAGTCAATCTGTTCAAGCAAATATGGTTCCCAAAAACCATACTCCTTTGTGATCTTTCTCCTAACCTCCCCCCTTGCAACATTAGCTAACCCATGTGCTTCCTGACTCATCAGACCTAATAGGTCTAGAGGTGCTACTATCTTTTATTTATTTTTTTATTTCACCTTTATTTAACCAGGTAAACCAGTTGAGAACAAGTTCTCATTTACAACTGCAACCTGGCCAAGATAAAGCATAGCAGTGCGATAAAAAAACAAACACAGAGTTACATATGGGGTAAAACAAAACAAAGTCAAAAATACAACAGAAATACATATAATATACAGTGTGCAAATTTAGCAAGTTATGGAGGTAGGCAATAAAATAGGCTATAGTGCAAAATAATTACAATTAGTATTAACACTGGAATGATAGATGTGCAAGAGATGATGTGCAAATAGAGATACTGGGGTACAAATGAGCAAAATAGATAACAATATAGGGATGAGGTAGTTGGGCGGGCTAATTTCAGATGGGCTGTGTACAGGTGCAGTGATCGGTAAGGTGCTCTGACAACTGATGCTTAAAGTTAGTGAGGGAGATAAGTGTCTCCAGCTTCAGAGATTTTTGCAATTTGTTCCAGTCATTGGCAGCAGAGAACTGGAAGGAATTGCGGCCAAAGGAGGTGTTGGCTTTGGGGATGACCAGTGAGATATACCCGCTGGAGCGCAGACTACGGGTGGGTGTTGCTATGGTGACCAATGAGCTAAGATAAGGCGGGGATTTGCCTAGCAGTGATTTATAGATGGCCTGGAGCCAGTGGGTTTGGCGACGAATGTGTAGTGAGGACCAGCCAACAAGAGCGTACAGGTCACAGTGGTGGGTATTATATGGGGCTTTGGAGACAAAACGGATGGCACTGTGATAGACTACATCCAATTTGCTGAGTAGAGTGTTGGAGGCTATTTTGTAAATGACATCGCCGAAGTCAAGGATCGGTAGGATAGTAAGTTTTACGAGGGCATGTTTGGCAGCATGAGTGAAGGAGGCTTTGTTGCGTAATAGGAAATCGATTCTAGATTTAACTTTGGATTGGAGATTCTTAATGTGAGTCTGGAAGGAAAGTTTACAGTCTAACCAGACACCTAGGTATTTGTAGTTGTCCACATACTCTAGGTCAGACCCGTCGAGAGTAGTGATTCTAGTCGGGTGGGCGGGTGCAAGCAGCGTTCGGTTGAAGAGCATGCATTTAGTTTTACTAGTGTTTAAGAGCAGTTGGAGGCTACTGAAGGAGTGTTGTATGGAATTGAAGCTCGTTTGGATGTTTGTTAACACAGTGTCCAGTGAAGGGCCAGATTTATACAAAATGGTGTCGTCAGCGTAGAGGTGGATTTGAGAGTCACCAGCAGCAAGAGCGACGTCATTGATATACACAGAGAAAAGAGTCGGCCCAAGAATTGAACCCTGTGGCACCCCCATAGAGACTGCCATAGGTCCAGACAACAGGCCCTCCGATTTGACATATTGAACTCTATCTGAGAAGTAGTTGGTGAACCAGGCGAGGCAGTCATTTGAGAAACCAAGGCTATTTAGTCTGCCAATAAGAATGCGATGGTTGACAGAGTCGAAAGCCTTGGCCAGGTCAATGAAAACGGCTGCACAGTACTGTCTATTATCGATCGCGGTTATAATATCGTTTAGGACCTTGAGCGTGGCTGAAGTGCACCCATGACCAGCTCGGAAACCGGATTGCATAGCGGAGAAGGTACGGTGGGATTCGAAATGGTCGGTGATCTGTTTGTTGACTTGGCTTTCAAAAACTTTTGAAAGGCAGTGCAGGATGGATATGGGTCTGTAACAGTTTGGATCTAGAGTGTCACCCCCTTTGAAGAGGGGGATGACCGCGGCAGCTTTCCAATCTCTGGGGATCTCAGACGTTACGAAAGAGAGGTTGAACAGGCTAGTAATAGGGGTTGCGACAATTTCGGCGGCTAGTTTTAGAAAGAAAGGGTCCAGATTGTCTAGCCCAGATGATTTGTAGGGGTCCAGATTTTGCAGCTCTTTTAGAACATCAGCTGTCTGGATTTGTGTGAAGGAGAAGCGGTGGGGGCATGGGCAAGTTGCAGCGGAGGGTGCAGAGCTGGTGGCCGGGGTAGTGGTAGCCAGGTGGAAAGCATGGCCAGCCGTAGCAAAATGCTTGTTGAAATTCTCGATTATTGTAGATTTATCGGTGGTGATAGTGTTTCCTAGCCTCAGTGCAGTGGGCAGCTGGGAGGAAGTGCTCTTATTTTCCATGGACTTTACAGTGTCCCAAAACTTTTTGGAGTTAGTGCTACAGGATGCAAATTTCTGTTTGAAAAAGTTAGCCTTTGCTTTCCTAACTGCTTGTGTATATTGGTTCCTAACTTCCCTGAAAAGTTGCATATCGCGGGGGCTATTTGATGCTAATGCAGTACGCCACAGGATGTTTTTGTGCTGGTCAAGGGCAGTCAATTCTGAGGAGAACCAGGGGCTATATCTGTTCTTAGTTCTGTTTTTTTTGAATGGGGCATGTCTATTTAAGATTGAGAGGAAATTACTTTTAAAGAACTATCAACCCCTCATGGTTTCTCCAAAGACAACAAAGGATTGTTACTCTGAGGATTTTTTATTTTCTTCAAAACACCTGCTTTCGAAAGTCCTTCAATTTATGGTTCAATCCCTTGGATTGCTTCATCTTTCAATGGATACTGATTATTCCAAGGATGTCTGGCTCCTGGTGGAAGTTCAACTTTCACCTTAATTGGGCTGATTTCACAAGTCCAATATCGGTACTATTTTGAGACCACAAACATTCTGGAACTTGTTGCAACATCTCCTCTTTCATAGGGTCTGAATCCATCTTCACACTGCAAATAGATTAATGTGTCATCCGTACAGCTTATGACTCTCCTTGTCCTTGAGCCACAATCATTATTTTGAGAAATCGCTGATCTTCACTCCTCCAAATTCCCAAATTCTCTTTCATCAGTACAAAAACAGCTTTCTCTGCTTCTGTCATCATTTCTCCTATTTGATTCTGCTCATAGCCTTCAGAAACCAACAAGGTCACATGTGGCACACTCTTCTCAATCTCAAATTCTTTATCCAGATAATGGACTATGTTTATCTTCATAGCTGCTCCTTGTGGTCCTAAAATTATACAACATGAGCTGAGTTTAACTTTCTTTGGTTGATGACTCAACCATTCCTCTGAGTTCGATTGGGAAGCATTCTTGAAATACTTGAGCGTACAATGAAATGGATATTCCAGAAGCCTCGCATCTGGCATATTTTTCCCCACAAAATTTCTCGCATATCTTAGCCTGCTTCAAAAAATCTTCACTGAGATTTCCAATCCAGAATACTGTAGAAGAATCCATCTCTGTCATCATCAACAATTGGTTAACCTTTTCCTTTGGCACTTCTACCAGACAGCCGTCTGGTGTACATTTTATTTTACAGTTCAACTTACACAATGCATCTCTTCCCAACAATGCAATAGGTGTATGTTCTGATACCAGTATGGGTATTGTAATTTTCTGATTTTTATAGCAGAGCTCAATTGGTTCCATAAGAGGAATCAACTGTTTCACTCCCTCAAATCCCTGTCCTAATTAGTTGATTGGACATAGGGAGATTTGTAACATCTTCAGGCCCAACACAGATAAAAGCAGCTCCGCTATCGCCATCACTTCCAATGGTCGGTTGTTTATTTTCACCTCAATATTTCCAGTCCTGATGCTACCAGCTGACACCCCCCTTCGGATCTTCTCGGCACCCCTAGAATCCTTCCTCCTGGCCCCTATAAGGGTTCACCTGTCCTCCAGATGATCTTGACTTGCCCCTGTATCTTCCTCTGAAATTCCGTCTGGTGTCTCCTCCTTGCCCATTACACTCACAGCAAAGTCACCAACCTGTCCACAATCATAACACACTTCTGAAGATTGCTGGAAAATTGGCTTAAATCTTCCTCATCTTCCTCTTCCTAAGCATTCTCGTCCTCTTCCTCTCCAATTCTGTGTCTGTCCAGAGACTGGCTATGGATATGAAACAACTTGTACCACTAGTTGTGGCTGGTACAATTGCATTTGACCTGGTTTGGTTGAAGCTGTGGGAGTGATTGTTGATTTGGTGCACACTGATTCTTCATAACCAAAGCTTATTTCTTCTCCTTCTTACAGTGGGGAAAAAAAGTATTTAGTCAGCCACCAATTGTGCATGTTCTCCCACATAAAAAGATGAGAGAGGCCTGTAATTTTCATCATAGGTACACGTCAACTATGTCAGACAAATTGAGAGAAAAAAATCCTGAAAATCACATTGTAGGATTTTTAATGAATTTATTTGCAAATTATGGTGGAAAATAAGTATTTGGTCACCTACAAACAAGCAAGATTTCTGGCTCTCACAGACCTGTAACTTCTTCTTTAAGAGGCTCCTCTGTTCTCCACTCGTTACCTGTATTGATGGCACCTGTTTTAACTTGTTATCAGTATAAAAGACACCTGTCCACAACCTCAAACAGTCACACTCCAAACTCCACTATGGCCAAGACCAAATAGCTGTCAAAGGACACCAGAAACAAAACTGTAGACCTGCACCAGGCTGGGAAGACTGAATCTGCAATAGGTAAGCAGCTTGGTTTGAAGAAATCAACTGTGGGAGCAATTATTAGGAAATGGAAGACATACAAGACCAATGATAAGCTCCCTTGATCTGGGGCTCCACACAAGATCTCACCCCGTGGGGTCAAAATGATCACAAGAACGGTGAGCAAAAATCCCAGAACCACACGGGGGGACCTAGTGAATGGCCTGCAGAGAGCTGGGACCAAAGTAACAAAGCCTACCATCAGTAACACACTACGCCGCCAGGGACTCAAATCCTGCAGTGCCAGACGTGTCCCCCTGCTTAAGCCAGTACATGTCCAGGCCCATCTGAAGTTTGCTAAGAGTGCATTTGGATGATCCAGAAGAGGATTGGGAGAATGTCATATGGTCAGATGAAACCAAAATAGAACTTTTTGGTAAAAACTCAACTCGTCGTGTTTGGAGGACAAATAATGCTGAGTTGCATCCAAAGAACACCATACCTACTGTGAAGCATGGGGGTGGAAACATCATGCTTTGGGGCTGTTTTTCTGCAAAGGGACCAGGACGACTGATCCGTGTAAAGGAAAGAATGAATGGGGCCATGTATCGTGAGATTTTGAGTGAAAACCATCAGCAAGGGCATTGAAGATGAAACGTTACTGGGTCTTTCAGCATGACAATGATCCCAAACACACCGCCCGCGCAACGAAGGAGTGGCTTCGTAAGAAGCATTTCAAGGTCCTGGAGTGACCTAGCCAGTCTCCAGAAATCAACCCCATAGAAAATCTTTGGAGGGAGTTGAAAGTCTGTGTTGCCCAGCAACAGCCCCAAAACATCACTGCTCTAGAGGAGATCTGCATGGAGGAATGGGCCAAAATACCAGCAACAGTGTGTGAAAACCTTGTGAAGACTTACAGAAAACATTTGACCTGTGTCATTGCCAACAAAAGGTATATAACAAAGTATTGAGAAACTTTTGTTATTGACCAAATACTTATTTTCCACCATAATTTGAAAAATAAATTCATAAAAAATCCTACAATGTGATTTTCTGGATTTTTTTTTCTCATTTTGTCTGTCACGTGTAACTATGATGAAATGTACAGGCCTCTCTCATCTTTTTAAGTGGGAGAACACGCACAATTGGTGGCTGACTAAATACTTTTTTCCCCCACTGTATTCTCCCCCAGTTGTATTTGATTGAGTTTTCTGAGAGTTTCTTGGTCCTGTTCTTTCTGGTTGTGTTCCTTTTTCCTGTACAGATCCACTTGATGGGCTATATGATCTACAGTGGGGAGAACAAGTATTTGATATCCTGCCGATTTTGGAGGTTTTCCTACTTACAAAGCATGTAGAGGTCTGTAATTTTTATCATATGTACACTTCAACGGTGAGAGACGGAATCAAAAAAAATAATCCAGAAAATCACATTGTATGATTTTTAAGTAATTAATTTGCATTTTATTGCATGACATAAGTATTTGATACATCAGAAAAGCAGAACTTCATATTTGGTACAGAAACCTTTTTTTTGCAATTACAGAGATCATACATTTCCTGTAGGTCTTGACCAGGTTTGCACACACTGCAGCAGGGATTTTGGCCCACTCCTCCATACAGACCTTCTCCAGATCCTTCAGGTTTCGGGACTGTCGCTGGGCAATACGGACTTTCAGCTCCCTCCAAAGATTTTCTATTGGGTTCAGGTCTGGAGACTGGCTAGGCCACTCCAAGACCTTGAGATGCTTCTTACGGAGCTACTCCTTAGTTGCCCTGGCTGTGTGTTTCGGGTCGTTGTCATGCTGGAGACCCAGCCACGACCCATCTTCAATGCTCTTACTGAGGGAAGGAGGTTGTTGGCCAAGATCTCGCGATACATGGCCCCATCCATCCTCCCCTCAATACGGTGCAGTCGTCCTGTCCCTTTGCAGAAAAACATCCCCAAAGAATGATGTTTCAACCTCCATGCTTCACGGTTGGAATGGTGTTCTTGGGGTTGTACTCATCCTTCTTCTTCCTCCAAACACGGCGAGTGGAGTTTAGACCAAAAAGCTCTATTTTTGTCTCATCAGACCTCATGACCTTCTCCCATTCCTCCTCTGGATCATCCAGATGGTCATTGGCAAACTTCAGACGGGCCTGGACATGCGCTGGCTTGAGCGGGGGGACCTTGCGTGCACTGCAGGATTTTAATCCATGACAGCGTAGTGTGTTACTAATGGTTTTCTTTGAGACTGTGGTCCCAGCTCTCTTCAGGTCATTGACCAGGTCCTGCCGTGTAGTTCTGGGCTGATCCCTCACCTTCCTCATGATCATTGATGCCCCACGAGGTGAGATCTTGCATGGAGCCCCAGACCGAGGGTGATTGACCGTCATCTTGAACTTCTTCCATTTTCTAATAATTGCGCCAACAGTTGTTGCCTTCTCACCAAGCTGCTTGCCTATTGTCCTGTAGCCCATCCCAGCCTTGTGCAGGTCTACAATTTTATCCCTGATGGATTTTCTAGATTCCGTCTCTCACAGTTGAAGTGTACCTATGATAAAAATGACAGACCTCTACATGCTTTGTAAGTAGGAAAACCTGCAAAATCGGCAGTGTATCAAATACTTGTTCTCCCCACTGTATATCTCTTTCTATTTATTGTGTGCTAGTCATTGTAGAATAAAATCCTCTTGAACCTGAAGCACCTTTAATCTCCAAATCTTCATCACTGTCTCCATCTTTACTTTCATTAGAGATTGAATCTCTTACTTCTTCTTCCAACTTCCATCACCCCTTCTTTCCTCTCTTGCCAACCTCCATCTGATCACAGGATCATATCCACCCATGATCTCTTCTGAATCACTCTGATCATCATCATCATCATCATCTTCAAGTTCCATCCTCCTGAACCTCACTCCACCCTTAGTTTCCAGACATCTCGTTTTCTTCTTACTTTTGGAGTTTTGGATTCATCTTTATGGTCGTTTCTGCTTTTCCTCTCTCTATTATTTGTTCATCTTCATCTCTGATGCAATAATCACCCTCCTGAATGATCACTTTAGACTATTTAGCTTATGTTTCCCTCCTCCCCCCAAAAAAAAAATTATTAAGCAATTAATCAATATATTTATTTATTTGTATTTTATTTTATTTTACCAAATTATTGATTAGTGGCAATCTTACCACATCCGATCAGGAAAAGTAAATGAAAGTAGTCAACTTCAGAGCAATCCCCCCAAAAAAGACCTGTAATCCAGCAACACTACAGCACTCACAAACCAATTACTTAATAAGCACCCAATTACCTTAATTTTACAGAATAGTGTCAGTGTCGGATTTCCAACACAACTCTAATCAAACCAACTCATGCACAAAAAACTCCAATGCGCAATTCTTAATTACATCAATTGATCAGTCTGTTGCCAAGTCCTTGTCAAATTGTCACAACATGAAATATGCTAGGCACACAAAATATCCTCTATGGGAAGGTACATTTTGTGAACAGAACAGTACTAGCCTTAATTGGACTTGATCCGTTGCAGCACACACTGTCGCGTGACGCACTCGTCAGCACCTCCTCTCTCTCTCTGTCTCCTCCTTATCGTCTCTCATATCACAGAAGAACAAAGAACACAGACAATAATTTAGTATTTTATGCATACCTATGTTCACATTCGCGCTAAGAAATAAGCAAACAGCTTAACTCAGGAATATTATAAATAGCTGAATAACATTTTATTTTATTTATTTTCAATCCGTCAACATATCTCTCATTTATAAATTCAATAGATCTCAATCAAATAGTTTCATCGTTAAGCAACAGCCGATTTAACAAACAGAATACTTTATTTGTGTGTAAATCTCCCCTTCCTTCTCTGTCTGCTCTGAGTCTGCGTCTCCCAGCAGCTCAGTGCAGGCAGGGGAGTGGCATATTTGCTCTACATAACTCTAATCTCATAAAATCCCACACATGCGCAGTTCATTCACCAGTGCAATTTCAGAGTGAGAAGAGCTCCCAAGCAGCTCTCTCCAAGCTAAACAACAGAAAGTAGACAGACCAGCTGTCCCTCCGTTATTTCCCCCAACACAGACAAACAGTAACACTTAACAGAACTCACAAACCAACACAAAACATAGAACACAAATCCTACTTTGAAGTTTCTTAACTTCACTTATCCTAATCTGCAGATGTATAGTTATTTTCTTATCCATTACAAAACATCTCTATACACTCTTAAAATCCTCCCTGTAAGTTCCTAATCTATTAACAGTTATTAAACATTCTCTTTTTATAGAGACTCATAATATTTTAACCTTAACGTCCTCCCAGGGGGGTCATATATAGTTAACAATTATTAACGTTCTCTCTAACGGAGACTCATAAGATTTTAACCTTAACTTACATATTTCCTTACAAAAAACTAAAACCCCTGTTCTCAACCAAAAACATATATATGTATATATCTCTAACATAAATCTTATCCTAGCATGAGTCGACACACAGCTTAAACACAACAGAGACGTCTTTAATTTATTATTATTTTTTCCCCACACACACACACACAATTCAAGAGGAATACATCCGTTCCTACGGTCCTCTAAAGCATGCTACCGTCGTTCCTTATTTCTCATTGTTCCTAAATTTATGCTACCTCGAGTTTGCAGATATTCAAATGAGAGGTTACATCGAACATATACCTCGTCAACTATAAGTTGAGGGGTAACTTGCAACCGAATGTATCTACCACAAACCCCAATTCCCAGAACTGACCTAAAAAATCAACCTAGTGAGTTTTCAGGATTTTCGGCCCATCCTAATGATCGCCTCGTTTGAGGGCTTTCATAGATCAACAACGTCCTAATTAGTATACATTTTTCCTTGGCCATATTCCTTCATTGTATTATTTTAAAATTTTATTCAAGCAAAATATCCCTGTGTCCAGTATTATCAATTCCTATAGAGACTCCCCCCTGTTTGCGTTGCTTTCAACGGAAACAAATGTGAAATTTAGAATGGATTCTCATCACACAGCACATAACAGCAAAGCGCACACATAAGTCCTTTGACGGTGCAGTCTTTCAACACACACACACACACAAGCACAAGAACTGACCAGCGCCCAATGTTTGTGAGAAAGCTCACCATATCTGCATGCCTCTTGAGTGAGAGTCAGCTCGGCGCGCATGAATGGAACGCTGAGAAAAGACGCAACACGGCCCAAATTCCTCGTCGCCATTAATGTAGTGTCAAGAACGATGCTGAGATGCTGTGATGACAAGAAATCCGCTGACACTGTCCTTGATTATAATTGTTTATTAGATCTTTACTTTCAGCGTGAATTTAAAGATTTCTGCAGAAAATCCGGAGAACAACCAACCCAATCTCTAATATGTTGTTTCTCCCCATCCTTTGTCCCAACCATAGTATATATATATATCCTATGTAACCTGATATGGGTGGTTTTCCCTACAGACCAATCCCAGGCCTCCACATAACAGACTTCCTCTAACACACTATTTGCAAACATCAGCAAAGTCATAAATTGTCTAGATACTACAATGACCCAACATGTTTTTGATAAGATTTCAGTTCGGCTTGGATGCATATTTCATGTGGTTGAAATACTATCATCTTTTATGATGCTGATAAAGATAGCACCGCCACCTAACCGAGTATTCATTCAAGATGCTGATATAAATAATATTTATCCTGTTCCAGATTCAAAATGTACATTTTGCTGTATCATTTTACCGCAATAAATGATTAATTTTGCAGTTGTTAATATCATATTAGGCTATGTGAGAGGTCATAGACCTACACTCAGTGTCCAGATTTCAGTCAGGCTACTATTCCTTTAACCCATCTGAACAGTAGGCCTACAGTTCCCTTGACGTGCCATTTTGAAATCCCTGTCTTGTGAATGTCGAATTAGTATAGCGCCTCACTATCACACATACATTGCCTGCACTGCAATCAACCTATTTTACCACATTACCAAATCTATCCCAAAAATTTGACTACTGTTCTGGCCCTCCCTTCTATTTATGTTCAACTCTCAATTTCACAGCTTTTCTCTTATTGAATTAAACTCAGAAATGGTCCTTTTTGCCTCAGTGAAACTGACAGTGACTCCTCTGTTTCACCACTCTCACCACCGGGTCTGCGTCGCACCAAACGGCGGGCATCACAAACACCAGGAATCTTCAACTTCAATTGCTCCACCTTCACACTTAACGCTACCCCAGAAATCATTCCTTTCAATGGTGCCTGTTCCTAAGAGCAAAGCAAGAAATAGATCTTGACCCAAGTTACGTGACACAAAGCGCCCAATTACTCTGGTCACAAGAAACATAAACACATATCACTACAGGTCCACTACAGTCTACTACAGGTTTCCTTCACTGATTCAACTACACCCAACTTCTTTCCCACCCACCCTGAAACCACAAATGGATCCGGCAAAAGGCAAGGATCTACTTTATCAAAAAATGTCACTCCTACTGGACCAGATTCTTCTTTATCATGTCCATTAATAATGCCAGGCTCAGGTTCTGAGCTCTTCACCACACCTTCCACCTCACTTAACTCGCCCTCATTCACTTCCATTTCACCTCCAGAACTCAGTCTGGCGCACGGCTCACTCTGTTTGCTCTTGACACCAATCTTCATCGACACCCCATCTCCATTTTCATCACCATCTTCCTCGAATCCAACCTCTGCTTTCCTCATTCTCTTCGAACTCTTCTTCCTCTTTTTCCCCTCCATTCCTCCTCAGAAATCCACCTTTATTTGTCCCTGTCCCAATATTCCTTTTCTCCTGACTTTGCTTGCGGCCCGGTGGCATCCCGACATAACTCCATCTCATAATCGTCCTGACCACCTCGGAAACGTGTCTACTTCGAGTGCCGACATTTTGAGAGCATGAGCAGTGGCACAGAAAAACAGCATAGATCAACCCAGTAGTCACTCAACCATCCGTTCTTCAAAAATCTCCAGAAAAAAAACATATTTGTGCAAACTATTCAAGTCTAGCTTGTTACAATCCGGAAAACAGCCATAAGCCTTCAATTGGTGTTTATTTGGCTCGCTACCGTTAGACCCTAAAGCTTTGGCTACGCACTAATGGCAAATAAAAAGAAGGAAATAAAAAAATCTATGTAGCCTATAGATATGAATTGCACAACAATTCTACGTTTATGGATGTTTTTTTAATGTATTGTTTTCTCTTTATTCAACCCGCCACCCACCTGCCCTTCATCCACAAAATATTTCATGATCCTAAACCCGACCGCCCCATAAATGCATAAATGCGGGGACTGCGGGTTATGAGTCAACCCGCGCATTACTAATACACGTCACTTTGAACCAAAACCTTGCCCATCATTATCATATTTCTCAGCATGCTCTGTTGCACGTGGATTTTTTGAATTGTGTCTTTCAATATCTATTTTTGTGCATGTGCATTGATTGATTGATTAATCATATGCTACACAAAGATAAATAAAATACATTTTTATATAGTAATCCAATCAGTTAGTTAGATGTTTTGCACCCATTACAGAAATGTTTGTTTAAGTTTAAATGGCTTAAGTAGTCTCTTCAACAATTTTCCTAACTTTGGCACTCATTCTGAATGCAGGTTGCAGGTGAATAAAAACTCCAACTGTTGGATATCCTAACTCTGGCTGGGTTGCAATAGGAATTACCCATCATATTGAAAGCCAACATAATGTGACTTGCAGTTAGGGTTGCAAAATTCTGGTCACTTTCCCAAAATTCCCAGGTTTTCCAGAAATCTTGGTTGGAAGTTTCCTGGAAACGAATGCAGGAAATCCTAAATCCTTCAACCAGGATTTTTTTGTGAAAATCTGCCAATTTTGAGAAAGTCACCAACATTTTGCAACCCTACTTGCAGGCCTGATGTGGCCTGAGGTATGAACAGGGCTACAATCATGTACTTTTCGTTAAATATACCTACAAGGGATGACCTTACAGGGTACCATTACAGTGACACGTGTTTGTACCACTTTAGGAGCAAAGCTAAACTTTTTTTCTGAGAGTGTAATACAATGGCCTGAAACTCATGGTTTACAGGCCACATCAGGCCTGCAAGTCACATTATGCTGGCTTGCAAGGTGATTTGCATTGGTGGAAAAAGTACCCAATTGTTATACTTGAGTAAAAGTAAAGATACCTTAATAGAAAATGACTCAAGTAAAAGTGAAAGTCACCCAGGAAAATACTACTTGAGTAAAAGTCTAAAAGTATTTGGTTTTAAATATACTTAGTATTAAAAGTAAATGTAATTGCTAAAATATACTTAAGTATCAAAAGTAAAAGTATAAATAATCTCAAATTCTTTATATTAAGCAAACCAGACAGCACCATTTTCTTGTTTTTAAAATACACGGATATCCAGGGGCTATCTCCAACACTCAGACGTTATTTACCCCTTCAAAAAAGTGTGATTTGCCCGCCAGATCAGAGGCAGTAGGGATGACCTCTTGATAAGTGTGTGAATTGAACAATTTTCCTCTCCTGCTAAGCATTCATTTACATTTTAGTCATTTAGCGGAGGCTCCTATCCAGAACAACTAGGATTAAGTGCCTTACTCAAGGGCACATTGACAGATGTTTCACCTATTTGGTTCAGGGATTTAAACCAGTGACTTTTTGGTTACTGGCTCATCACGCTTAAGCACTAAGCTACCTGCCATCGCATTCTTAATGTAATGATTACTTTTGGGTGTCAGGGAAAATGTATGGAGTAAAAAGTACATTATTTTCTTTGTAGTGAAGTAAAAGTTTATATTTATATTTGAGTAGCATAAGATTAATTCATTCATCAATCAATATACATGCACAAACATATATATTGAAACAAACAATATAAAAAAAATCTACCTTCAACAGAGCATGCTGGAAAATATGATCATAATGGCCGTGGTTTTGGTTCAAAGTGATGTGTATGAGTTTCAGGCTCCTGTTGGCTGTACTAGGGTAAACTAGGCCCTCAAAATGATAGTGATGTTACGTTTGATACTGGAGCTCCGAGGCATGCAGCAAAATCACTAAGCAGCTAACTTCGAAGCAGTGTGCTGATGCGTGTACAACTTTTTCAGAAGTACGTTATCATCGACATCCAAAGCTTCGTTTGATCACGTGCTTTTTCAAACCATGTGTTGCAAAATGCGAGATCCCACTGATTTCGCCATGGTTCCGGAGCTTTCTTCTATTCCAAGCTGCTTTCAAACACGACCTCTACTGGACACCTTACTTACAAATATAGTTAGGATTTTGTACATGTAGTTTCACCTGACTGGTAGATTAGCAGGTAGACCAAGGAACTATGGAACATTCAGGGACATGAGGGTATGAGGTCAAATCCTGTATTTGAAAAATAGTAAACCTGAAGGTAAAAAGGGGAAGCAGGATGTAAAACTGGTATTCCAACTGACTATAGTCTATTAAAGCCAACGACTTACAAAAAAACATATATCTGATAATCACACACTACTATTTATTGCTGACCAGCTGATGGCACTATTGTGTATTATAAACCCATAATGAAGCACTGAGTAATGAACCGTTTTTCAGCACAATTTGGTGAAAGCTCCAAAGCCTTCAAAAAGCCTCAGTTTCCTATCACTACAAAATAGGGCCTTATGAAATACATATGGTATGTTGTTGAATAATAAACATCTTTAACGATAACAATAATAACAATAATAATAAAACAATTGAATGATAACCTATTTGCTTAGGATCTCACTTGATGAAGTCCATAGGACCAAAAATGGATGAATGCAACAACCATGCCTCTGTCACCAACAAATACAGTCATGGGTGGTAACTCTACAATTTACTCGAAAGACAAGGTACTCTGGGAAATCTTTACACTGAGCAGTGTATTAATTTAACACTGTTCCGGTGTCTGTATGGGTCCACAGACTCAACACTTTCAGTGTTGATTTAACACTCTCATTGTAAAATAGTTGTTGTTTTTAACACTGGAAAATTTGCTGTGTAAAGTTAAAAAAGTGTGAAAATCAATGTAGTATTGATGAAGACCCCTATCAGATTGTCTTTCCCTCTTCATCTTTCCCCTATGGCACTCTGGCTGTGAAATATTTTCTAATGAAAGAACACTTCTAAACTTCTGTGTGTTTGTGTGTGTGTGTGTGTGTTTGACAGAGAGATCGAAATTGAGAGAAATCAAGATTGAGAGAGAGCAAGTGTGTGTGTGATAGAAAGAGAGAGACAGAGAGAGTAAGAGAGATGGTGAGCGAGAGAGACAGAGAGAGAGAGAGACAGAGAGAGAGAGAGAGAGAGAGAGAGAGAGAAAGAGAGAGAGCACTGTACTGTACTCATATTAGCACTTTCTCTCAGTATCCAGAAGAACTCAGAGAAGAAGAGGGAGGAGAGCACTGCTCAGTATAAATTATGTTAATTTAATCTCAAATCCTCAGATGTAAAACAGAGCTCATGAAAAGTGGTACAGATCTGAAGTGCACAAAGTGTTGGCTTGAAACTTAGAGGAGCTGGAGCCCAGTCAAAGACAAGGGATTGAAGGATATAGAGAGAGATGGATGAGAACGGATGGGTAGGGATGGATAGATTAAAACTAGTTTCTGGGAAAGTGGGAGGCTGGGAAGCTCGACAGCATAAACCTGTAAAAGATGATCCAGTGTACAAATCACTATAGACCTATATCCTATCTTTCTCGCGGGATAGAGAGCACAATCGGCAATAGAGCAACTGGCGTGTTCCAGAGCTTTCCATTTTAAATCAGAGATTCCTCACGTACGCCGGTTGTAAAACTTATTAAGGTTTTGCACCTTCGTTTTTTTCTCTCTCCTGTCTCCCAATATCCTCTCCCTGCCATTCCTACCCATCCCTCCATCCCTCAGCAGCTTCTGTGTGAGTGAGCCAGGCTAAACAAAGACATGGGAGAGGCAAATGGGAGTCTCACCCTCCATAACTCCACCAGCACACGTGTACACGAGGGGTGGATGAAATGTCTTCCTAAAACAGCTTCTAACACAAACTCCGTATGTGATATCGAAATACTAACAACAACAGTGTTAGAATTTAGCAGAGTAATTTAAATGTTTAATTCATGACTTCAAAATGACAGTCTCGCCGCATCTATTGACGGTCTTGGCGCTTCTAGTGTTAAGGGGCCAGATTAGACACAGCCACAGAGGGCCAGGGAGGGCCTCGAGAGAGAGAACACCACTGAGAGAGCAAACCCTGGATCAGTGTTGCCAGGGAACAGAATTAAGTGCATGTTTGCCTCCCAAATGGCACGCTATCCCCTACTACTTTCGACCAGGGCCCTTTATTATTTATTAACCTTTATTTAACCAGGGGAACCCATTGAGACCAGTGTCTCATTTCCAATGGTGCCCTGAGATAAAAACAGTTCAAGCAACGTCAGCACCAATTCAAGCATGATCACAAAAAAATTGCAGTTACAACATCTCAAATAAATAGCCCTAAATTCACCTTTTGGGACCAAATAATCAAGTTTTAGAGTGACCTGTGGGTCATTCCAGGAATGAGGGGCATAGTAATTGAAAGCAGTCTTCCCTAACTCAGAGGAGACCTGCGGAACCTATAGAACCAACCAGTCTTGAGCGTTACTAGATTTCCAATTTAGAATTGAGGTGAAGTAGTATGGGAGTTTCTGGAGAAGTGCTTTATATACAAATAATAGCCAATGTTGGGCCTTTCTGGTAGTTAGAGACTCCCAGCCAACATAACTATATAAGAGACAATGATGCGTACATCAATTATCACCAGTGATAAAATGCAAGGCTGAGTGTTATACTGAATCTAGAGGTTTTAAAGACACTGCCATGTAGATTGAGTCACCATAATCAATTACTGGGAGAAGTGTTGCAATCTTCTTCCTATTTTCAAAAGTGAGACAGGATTTATCTCTATACAGGAAACCAATCTTTACTCCCAACTTTTTAGTCAGCTTATCAATGTGTGTTTTAACACTAGAACCGCTAAAGTGGTCATTTTGACTGCTCATTATTATTAAATTTTTTACTCTGCCATTTTTTAAGTCCCCCTCCGTCCTTGACTTTTCTTAAATAAGTCTATATAACACACTGTTGGTGTTAGAATCTTAATATCACATACAGAACTGGAGTTATAACCAGTTTTAAGAGGGCATGTCATTTTTTGAATGTTTTCCCCCCATTGCCCATCCTTCTCTCAACAGTAGGGCTTGCTCCGCTCCTTCTCCCGACAGTTGAAAGAGCAGTGCCCAGCTAATAATTACCCCGATAACTGCCTCGAAACTGAACCTAAACTATTCCAAAACTAATTTCACGCATATAACAACAGATTAAATAAATTAAGTAAAGTATGATGGGGAGAAAGGGGGAGAATGGGTGAGTTGATGAGCGAGTGGAAGCGAACAATGCATAATTACAGTACCAGTCAAAAGTTTGGACACACCTACTCATTCAAGGGTTTTTCTTTATTTTTGCTATTTTCTACATTGTTGAATAATAGTGAATATATCAAAACTATGAAATAACACATATGGAATCATGTAGTAACCAAAAAAGTGTTAAGCAAATCAAAATATATTTAACATTTGAGATTCTTCAAATAGCCACCCTTTGCCTTGATGACAGCTTTGCACACTCTTGGCATTCTCTCAACCAACTTCGCCTGGAATGCTTTTCCAACAGTCTTGAAGGAGTTCCCACAAATGCTAAGCACTTGTTGGCTGCTTTTCCTTCACTCTGCGGTCCAACTCATCCCAAACCATCTCAATTGGGTTGAGGTTGGGTGGGTGTGGACACCAGGTCATCTGATGCGGCACTCCATCACTTGCCTTCTTGGTAAAATAATCCTTACACAGCCTGGAGGTGTGTTGGTTAATTGTCCTGTTGAAAAAAAAAAGATAGTCCCACTAAGCCCAAACCAGATGGGATGGCATATCGCTGCAGAACGATATAGTAGCCATGCTGGTTAAGTGTGCCTTGAATTCTAAATAAATCACAGACAGTGTCACCAGCAAAGCAACCCCACACCATAACACCTCCTCCTTCATGCTTTACACATGCAGAGATCATCCGTTCACCCACACCGCATCTCACAAAGAAACGGCTGTTGGAACCAAAAATCTCCAAAGGACACATTTCCACCGGTCCTATGTCCATTGCTCATGTTTCTTGGCCCAAGCCGGTCTCTTCTTCTTATTGGTGTCCTTTAGTAGTGGTTTCTTTGCAGCAATTCGACCATGAAGGCCTGATTCACACAGTCCTCTCTGAACAGTTGATGTTAAGATGTGTCTGTGACTTGAACTCTGTGAAGTATTTATTTGGACTGCAATTTCTGAGGCTGGTAACTCTAATGAACTTATTCTCTGCAGCAGAGGTAACTCTGGGTCTTCCATTCCTGTGGCGGTCCTCATGAGAGCCAGTTTCATCATAGCGCTTGATGGTTTTTGTGATTGCACTTGAAGAAACGTTCAAAGTTCTTGAAATTTTCCGTATTGACTGACCTTCATGTCTTAAAGTAATGATGGACTGTCGTTTCTCTGTGCTTATTTGAGCTGTTCTTGCAATAATATGAATTTTGTCTTTTACCAAATAGGGCTATCTTCTGTAAACCACCCTTACCTAGTCACAACACAACTGTTTGGCTCAAACGCATTAAGAAGGAAATAAATTATACGTTTTTGAAGGCACACCTGTTAATTGAAATTCCTTCCAGGTGACTACCTCAAGAAGCTGGTTGAAAGAATGCCACGAGTGTGCAAAGCTGTCATCAATGCAAAGGGTGGCTATTTGAAGAATCTCAAATATAAAATATATTTGATTTGTTTAACACTTTTTTGGTTACTACATGGTTTTTTCATAGTTTTGATGTCTTCACTATTATTCTACAATGTGTAAAATAGTAAAAATAAAGAAAAACCCTTGAATGAGTAGGTGTGTCCAAACTTTTGACTTGTAGTGTATGTAATCACCAATTGTGAATGAAGAACAGGGTAGGCCTTTCTATTGTAATGATCCATTCTAATTATAATCTTAAAATGGTATGTCCAGTTGAAGTCAGAAGTTTACATACACTTAGGTTGGAGTCATTAAAACTCGTTTTTCAACCACTCCACAAAGTTCTTGTTAACAAACTATAGTTTTGACAAGTTGGTTAGGACATCTTATTTGTGCATGACACAAGTAATTTTTCCAACAATTGTTTACAGACAGATTATTTCACTTATAATTCATTGTATCACAATTCCAGTGGGTCAGAAGTTTCTATAAACTATGTTGACTGTGCCTTTAAAAAGCTTGGAAAATTCCAGAAAATGATGTCATGGCTTTAGAAGCTTCTGATAGGCTAATTGACATCATTTGAGTCAATTGGAGGTGTACCTGTGGATTTATTTCAAGGCCTACCTTCAAACTCAGTGCCTCTTGCTTGACATCATGGGAAAATGAAAAGAAATCAGCCAAGACCTCAGAAGAAAATGTGTAGACCTCCACAAGTTTGGTTCAGCCTTGGGAGCAATTTCCAAATGCCTGAAGGTACCACGTTCATCTGTACAAACAATAGTACGCAAGTATAAACACCATGGGACCACGCAGCCATCATACCGCACAGGAAGGAGACGTGTTCTGTCTCCTAGAGATGAACGTACTTTTGTACCTGTTTCCTCCAGCATCTTCACAAGGTCCTTTGCTGTTGTTCTGGGATTGATTTGCACTTTTCGCACCAAAGTATCTATATCCACAGTAAAACGAGTCCTATATCGACATAACCTGAAAGGCCGCTCAGCAAGGAAGAAGCCACTCCTCCAAAACCGCCATAAAAAAGCCAGACTACGGTTTGCAACTGCACATGGGGACAAAGATCGTACTTTTTGGAGAAATGTCCTCTGGTCTGTTGAAACAAAAATAGAGCTGTTTGGCCATAATGACTATCATTATGTTTGGGGGAAAAAGGGGGTGCTTGCAAGCCTAAGAACACCATCCCAACTGTGAAGCACGGGGGTGGCAGCATCATGCTGTGTGGGTGCTTTGCTGCAGGAGGGACTGGTGCACTTCACAAAATAGATGGCATCATGAGGAAGGAAAATGATGTGGATATATTGAAGCAACATCTCAAGACATCAGTCAGGAAGTTAAAGCTTGGTCGCAAATGGGTCTTCCAAATGGACAATGACCCCAAGCATACTTCCAAAGTTGTGGCAAAATGACTTAAGGACAACAAAGTCAAGGTATTGGAGTGGCCATCACAAAGCCCTGACCTCAATCCTATAGAAAAGTTGTGGGAAGAACTGAAAAAGCGTGTGCGAGCAAGGAGGCCTACAAACCTGACTCAGTTACACCAGCTCTGTCAGGAGGAATGGGCCAAAATTCACCAAACTTATTGTGGGAAGCTTGTGGAAGGCTACCCGAAACGTTTGACCCAAGTTAATCAATTTAAAGGCAATGCTACCAAATACTATTTGAGTGTATGTAAACTTCTGACCCACTGGGAATGTGATGAAATAAATAAAAGCTGAAATAAATCCTTCTCTCTACTATTATTCTGACATTTCACATTCTTAAAATAAAGTGGTGATCCTAACTGACCTAAGACAGGGAATTTATACTAGGATTAAATGTCAGGAATTGTGAAAAACTGAGTTTAAATGTACTTGGCTAAGGTGTATGTAAACTTCCGACTTCACTGTATCCTATATCAGTCCACTGAATCAAAGCAGTCATCAGTTTACTCTGGCCTACTTGGAGTAGGCTACACAGTGAGTAGGCTACATACATTTTACATGCTAAACGGCTTTCAATATCTGGGAAAATATTCACATCGTCAGCAGGTGAGCTAGTGTCAGAGAATGTGGTGATGAGGCTTGTGGAACCTTACGTTGGCAAGGGGAGAAATGTCACCATGGACAATTTCTTCACTTCACTGTCATTGGTGAACAAGTTGCTTGCAAAGAAAACAAGTCTGGCCATCACCATGAACAAAGTGAGATGGGAGCTCCCTCCCTCTGCGCAAAATAAGGCACCTGCACATCCATTGTACTCCACAATGGTGCTGAAGAATGACAAGACCATGTTGTTGTTTTTGCAGGTGACCAGCCTTCACTATGTTTTGGACACTAGTCACCAGCGTACCAGCATATATCCATATATTGGAAGTTTTATTCACCCACAATCTGCAATCAGAATGACTGCCAGGATTATCCCAGACCCAAATGTCCAAAATGTCCATCTTGGAGATAATACTTTGTACGTTCATGTGCATTAGACCTAGCTCGACTTTGCCGTAGAGCATACAGTCTGATGGGGGAGCAGACTGGCAGAGTAAACAGTATTAATGAGGGGAAGTAGCTCAACAGGAATTAGATGACTGATTTTAGCACCCTTAGAACTGAGATAATTTCTAGAAGAACATACACGGGAATGAGTAGTAATAACAGGAATTACCTGAGAGCTTGGGCTGTCAGAGAGTCACTGGGTTAGCGACTGTTCGCAGAGGGACGCTGTGCTCCGCGGCCATTTGGGTGCATTCCGTCTTCATTGAAACAATCCTACCGCTTCCAAAACCATTCAACATTGTCAATGAATGCCATATCAGGTCCATGAAGTCTTGTTTCAGGCATTTGGAGCTACCCTGATTAATGTCATTCGAACCTCAGGTAGCAGCTTCTAGATTGTGGGAAGCACAGGGTTGTGGTATTCTCAATAGAAACATGTCTTACCATGGAGCTACCCACAACAACAGATGAGGGGTTACACGTTGCGGCGAGTGGTGCTTTTGTCGTGAGGGCTGCTGCCCCTGAGAGGAGGGCTGTCATGGGGGGCGACGAGGGCCTCCATTGGCTTGGTGCCCCCGAAGCGTGGTGGTGTGGGGGGCCCTTTTGGAGACAGGCCAATGCCTTGGAGAGTGATTATGACTTGAGGAGAGATGAGGGCCTCCGTTGGTTTGGTGGACTGATGCTGCGGTAGTCCGGTGGTGTGGTGGACCTCTGTTGGGGACTGTCTGGCTTCCCCAGCTGGAGGCGATTCGGATGGTTGTGCATGGGTGGGACTGGTATTATCGCCAGGTTGTTTGAAGGTAGCGACTGCTCGCCTGGTATAGGCTGCTGGAGAGTCTCCAGGGCCAAAGCTATTTGTTAGGTAGAGCAGTACTTCCAAGGGGCCGCCCAGGTCATGGCTCCTTTTGGCCATTTCGCCTAATAACACTGGCCCAGTCCCTGTGTAGTGGAGTCGAGCAAGCCACATGCTCAGAGGAGTGGACAGGTTGGTATATCCCAGCTCGTCACTCCTATGGGCGATAGAGAGATTTAGCACTGAGATGTGCTTAGCCTGGGTTGTAGCAACGTCTGTGAACTTGGTGACAAGGCTCTCCTTTTGATTAAGCTCCTCAGTTAGCCGCCGAACATCTCTCGATAGTCGCCCAATATCATCCATCATCCGGTCACTACCCTGAGTCTATTCTGTCTTCCTCCTCGTCCTTTAGTTCAGTGAACATTTCACAGCAGCTGCAGTGGAGATTCAATGGTTGGCCAGTGGTAGCCATTTGGTAATATCCATTAGCAATTTAGCTAAAAAACAAGGCAGGCTAGCCACAGCTAGCAGTGCTAGCTAAAAGTCCAGTAAAGCTCCAATAAAAGCGACATCCACAGAAGCGGATTTAAACAAGGCAGAGTAATTAAACAAATAAATAAAATAACTGCTGTATTTTTCAGGCCCTATACAGACTGTTGATAATACACCTAATAAAACAATTTAATTAAACAAAAGTAGAATCTAGTCCGGTAAATGTAACTTCATGTAACAAACAATTCACTCTCTGGCTGATGATTATGGCTCTATGTAGGGTAGTGCATTATATTGGGACTCACACAGTGTGTACAGACGTGGTCAAACGTTTTGAGAATGACACAAGTATTGGTCTTCACAAAGATCGCTGCTTCAGTGTTATGAGATATTTTTGTCAGATGTTACTATGGTATACTGAAATATAATTACAAGCATTCCATAAGTGTCAACGGCTTTTATTGACAATTACATTAAGTTTATGCAAAGACACAATATTTACAGTGTTGACCCTTCTTTTTCAAGACCTCTGCAATCCACCCTGGCATGCTGTCAATTAACTTCTGGGCCACATCCTGACTGATGGCAGCCCATTCTTGCATAATCAATGCTTGGAGTTTGTCAGAATTTGTGGGTTTTTGTTTGTCCACCCACCTCTTGAGGATCGACCACAAGTTCTCAATGAGATTAAGGTCTGGGGAGCTTCCTGGCCATGGACCCAAAATGTTGATGTTTTGTTCCCCGAGCCACTTAGTTATCACTTTTGCCTCATGGCAAGGTGCTCCATCATAATGGAAAAGGCATTGTTCGGTACTAAACTGTTCTTGGATGGTTGGGAGCAGTTGCTCTCGGAGGATGTGTTGGTACCATTCTTTATTCATGGCTGTGTTCTTAGGCAAAATTGTGAGTGAGCCCACTCCCTTGGATGAGAAGCAACCCCACACATGAATGGTCTCAGGATGCTTTACTGTTGGCATGACACATGCCTGATGGTAGCACTCACCTTGTCTTCTCCGGACAAGGTGTTTTCCGGATGCCCCAAACATTCAACTGGCTCTGTAGTGTGTTTGTCTGGCTATAGATAGGGTAAAGGATAAAGACATGGGATCAGTAAAGAGACCGAGCAGTCGCAGTAATGTGTAATTTACCACTCAGCAATGCTCGCATCTACTACAAAACCATGGTGCTTGCCTACGGAGCTGTGAGGGGAACGGCACCTCCTTACCTTTAGGCTCTGATCAGATAAGGGCACTACGTACATCCACCTCTGGCCTGCTAGCCCCCCTACCTCTATGGAAGCACAGTTACCGCTCAGTCCAATCAAAGCTATTCACTGCTCTGGCACCCCAATGGTGGAACAAGCTCCCCCACGACGTCAAGACAGCGGAGTCACTGACCACCTTCCGGAGACACTTGAAACCCTACCTCTTTAAGGAATACCTGGAATAGTATAACATTAATCCTTCCTGCTGAGGCGGTTTTAGTTGTGCAATTGTACATCTAGCTAAGGTGTTTGGTGCAGTATTTCTCCAAAAAATAACAATATGTATACTATCGAGTCTGCTACTGCACTATCTATTACCGGATTGTGCGTCTGTCTGGCACTGTTTCATAGCGAATCATGTTACAAAATAGGTCGCGGAGGGACACAAGTTGCTTGTGAATGGGTTTTGAATTTTGGAATATTGACAGGTGGCAGTTGGGATACAAGTAAGTACGCATCGTCTCAATTCTCATTTTGCCCTATACAGTTGCAGACTTAATGCTTGACTGGCAGGAGGTCATATAACTGAGTACCGGTACCTCACATTTTCTACTGCTTGAGTCCTTGCACCTCTTATAGAATATTACCAGCAAATATGTCCACATTGGCACAATGTGGGCCCAATGCGGGCTAAACTATTGGCCCCATGTAGGCTGCCAACATTGGGCCAATGCACCTTTGCTCATCGGTTCCACGTTTGGGCCCAAGGCATTTAACAAGTGAGGCCCAGTGTGGGCAGCCTACAACTGTTGAAGGCAGCCTTCACTATGCCTGAAATAAAAAATAGCACTTAAAGATGGAATCCGCTGGTTGTGTTGTTTTTCCACTTTGAATGAAAACAAGGGGGTTGAACCCTGACCGTGCTGCCATGGCGCCAGAGCTAGAAATGAAAGGAAAGTCACTTGCAAGCTACAGCTGCCAGAAACAAACATAGAGCAGATGAAGCCAACAAGCTAGCTAAATTGTTTGCAGATAAACTGTCCTGGTAGCAGGGACAACGTTTTCAGAAAATGTAGACAGAAACAAGCATCATTCTTGGTTTTGGGATCTGAATCAACTTGACCCCAAAAGACAAAAAAGAAGCGAGAAAATGACTGCTCATGACCAATCCAGAAACCGGATAAACATTGGAATTATTTTGAAAGGTGGAAGAGTGACACCAAACTGGCCACCGTTCTCATGGACTGGTAGCTAGGTAAGTGTTGGTTTGTGTTTTTAGCCTGCTAGCTACATTAGCTGCCAACCTTAGTGTGTTCAATGTTAAAGTTAGCTACCATGGCTACTTAGCTAGCTAGCTAACATCTGTACTCGGACTGTTTTGTACTCAAAGGAATCTAACGATAGCTACATAATGCCTCACAAGATGCCCAATGCCTTTATTTCAACTAGCTAACGTTAGCTATCTAGCTAAAGTACCCTGCCCTGAACTTTAGTCACTGTTACTAGCCGGCTACCACCCAATACTCAACCATGCACCTTAGAGAATGCTGCCCTATGTACATACTGTAGCTTGCGAAAGTATTCAGCCCCCTTGGCATTTTTCCTATTTTGTTGCTTTACAACCTGGAATTAAAATTGATTTTTGGGGGACTTGTATCATTTCTTTTACACAGCATACCTACCACTTTGAAGATACAAAATATTTGTTATTGTGAAACAAACAAGAAATAAGATGAAAAAACATAAAACTTGAGCGTGCATAACTATTCAACCCCGCCCCACCCCTGAAATTTAGCGCCATCCATCATTCCTTCAAATCTGACCAGTTTCCCAGTCCCTGCCGATGAAAAACATCCCCACAGCATGGGGATGGTGTTCTCAGGGTGATGAGAGGTGTTGGGTTTGTGACAGACATAGCGTTTTCCTTGATGGCCAAAAAGCTCAATTCTAGTCTCATCTGACCAGAGTACCTTCTTCCATATTTTTGGGAGTCTCCCACATGCCTTTTGGCGAACACCATACGTGTTTCCTTATTTTTTTCTTTAAGCAATGGCTTTTTTTCTGTACACTCTTCCGTAAAGCCCAGCTCTGTGGAGTGTACGGCTTAAAGTGGTCCTATGCTTTGCAGCTCCTTCAGGGTTATCTTTGATCTCTTTTGTTGCCTCTCAGATTAATGCCCTCCATGCCTGGGCCGTGAGTTTTGTTTTGCGGCCCTCTCTTGGCAGGTTTGTTGTGGTGCCATATTTTAAAAAAAATATTTAATAATGGATTTAATGGTGTTCCGTGGGATGTTCAAAGTTTCTGATATTTTTTTATAACCCAACCCTGATCTGTACTTCTCCACAACTTTGTCCCTGACCTGTTTGGAGAGCTCCTTGGTCTTCATGGTGCCGCTTGCTTGGTGGTGCCCCTTGCTTAGTGGTGTTGCAGACTCTGGGGCCTTTCAGAACAGGTGTATATATATACTGAGGATCATGTGGTGGTCCTCTGTAGCTCAGCTGGTAGAGCACGGCGCTTGTAACGCCAAGGTAGTGGGTTCGATCCCCGGGACCACCCATACACAAAAAAAAATGTATGCACGCATGACTGTAAGTCGCTTTGGATAAAAGCGTCTGCTAAATGGCATATTATTATTATTATTATTATGTGACAGATCATGTGACACTTAGATTGCACACAGGTGGACTTTAGTTAACTAATTATGTGACTTCTGAAGGTAGTTAGTTGCACCAGATCTTATTTAGGGGCTTCATAACAAAGGGGTGAATACATATGCACGCAGCACTTTTCCGTTATTTCTTTTGTCAAATTTTTTTAAACAAGTAATTTTTTTCATTTCACTTCACCAATTTGGACTAGTTTTGTGTATGTCCATTAGATGAAATCCAAATAAAAATCCATTTAAAGTACAGGTTGTAATGTAACAAAATAGGAAAAGTGCCAAGGGGGATGAATACTTTTGCAAGGCACTGTATATATTTATATTCCGGACTCTGACATTGTTCGTTCTAATATTTATATATTTCTTAATTCCTTTCTTTGAATTTTTGGGATTTGCGTGTCTTGTTTTCATTGTTAGGTATTACTTCACTGTTGGAGCTGGGAACATAAGAATTTTGCTAGACCCGCGATAACATCTGCAAAATATCTGTACACGACCAATAAAATGTGATTTGATTTAAATCTAGATATACAGATTGTTGACATGATAGTGAGTTTGGTTTGTAGAAGATAATGCTAGCTAAGATACCCCAAGAAATGCATCTAGAGATGACATTTGGTACAGCAACATCACACAAACATGTATTTCACAGGGAGCTACTGATTTTCGAGGGAACCTGAGGTTGTAGAAAATGTTCCTATATAGTACAGCATTGAGTCCTACTGTGAACTGTCCAACTTGAGGGACTGAATGAGGGACTGAATGAATTTCCAACGTGAATGTTCCTATATAGTATAGCATTGAGTCCTACTGTGAACTGTCCAACTTGAGGGAATGAATGAGGGACTGAATGAATATCCAACGTTGTCAGTCAAGTAAACAAAGGCTCATTTGCATGACATATTGGGATACCAAGTAATAGGATGGTTACATTAGCATGCAACATGTTACACTGGTTAAAGCACAACACCACATCCTATGTATGTAAAGAACATTGTTGTGACACTGAATTACACTGAGTGTACAAAACATTAGGAACACCTGCTCTTTCCATGACAGTTGAAAGCTATGATCCCTTATTGATGTCAATTGTTAAATCCACTTCAAATCAGTGTAGATGTTTTGGTATTTTATTAAGATCCCTATTAGCTTTGGCAAAAGCAGCAGCTACTCTTCCTGGTGTCCACATAAAACATGACATAATACAGAACATTAATAGACAAGAACAGCTTTTTTTAAAGGCACACGTAGCCTACATATCAATACATACACACAAACTATTTAGGTCAAATAGGGGAGAGGAGTTGTGCCGTAAGGTGTTGCTTTATCTGTTTTTTGAAACCAGGTTTGCTGTTCATTTGAGCAATATGAGATGGAACGGAGTATAAATATATAATACTGTACACTTTCTTCAATTTGTTCTGGATTTGGGGACTGTGAAAAGACCCCTGGTGACATGTCTGGTGGGGTAAGTGTGTGTGTCAGAGCTGTGTGTAAGTTGACTATGCAAACAATTTGGGATGTTCAACACATTAATATTTCTTATAAAAAGAAGAAGTGATGCACTCAGTCTCTCCTCAACTCTTATACTGGCATGCATAGTATTTTCATCAGCCCTCTGATTACAATGAAGAGCAAGACATGCCGCTCTGTTCTGGACCAGCTGCAGCTTAACTAAGTATTTCCTTGCAGCACTCGACCACATGACTGGACAATATTCAAGATAAGACAAAACTAGACCCTGCAGGACTTGCTTCTTGGAATATGGTGTCAAAAAAGCAGAGCATCTCCTTATTATAGACAGACCTCTCCCCATATTTGCAATCATTGAATCTATATATTTCTATATGTTGAATCTATATCTATATGACGGTTTACAATCTAAGGTAACGCCAAGTAATTTAGTCTCCTCAACTTGTTCAACAGCCACACCATTCATTACCAGATTCAGCTGAGGTCTAGAACTTAGGGAATGATTTGTACCAAATACAATGCTCTTAGTTTTAGAGATGTTTAGGACCAGTTTATTACTGGCCACCCATTTCAAAACAGACTGCAACTCTTTGTTAAGGATTTCAGTGACTTTATTAGCTGTGGTTGCTGATGCGTATATGGTTGAATCATCAGAATACATGGACACACATGCTATGTTTAATGCCATTGGCAGGTCATTGGTAAAAATAGAAAAGAGTACAGGGTCTAGAGAGCTGCCCTGTGGTACACCACACTTTACATGATTGACATTAGAGAAGCTTCCATTAAAGAAAACCCTTTGAGTTCTATTAGATAGATAGCTCTGAATCCACGATATGGCAGATGTTGAAAAGCCGTAACACATACGTTTTTTCAACAACAGGTTATGGTCAATAATATCAAAGGCTGCACTAAAATTTAACAGTACAGCTCCCACAATCTTCTTATTATCAATTTCTTCCAACCAATCATCAGTCATTTGTGTCAGTGCAGTACATGTTGAGTACCCTGTTGTTAATTTGTTTACAGAGAAATAGCATCCTATTTTTTCAAACACCATTTTTTCCAACAGTTTGCTAAGAGCTGGCAGCACGCTTATAGGTCTGCTGTTAGAACCAGCAAAGGCCGCTTTACCACTGTTGAGTAGTGGAATTACTTTGGCTTTCCTCCAGGCCTGAGGACAAAAACTTTCCTCTAGGCTCAGATTAAAGATATGACAGATAGGAGTGGCTATAGAGTCAGCTACCATCCTCAGTAGCTTTCCATCTAAGTTGTCAATGCCAGGAGGTTTGTCATTATTGATTGATAACAAAACATTTTCACCTCTCCCACATTAACTTTACAAAATTCTAACTTGAAATGCTTTTCTTTCATTATTTGTTTTTTAATACATGAATACGATGGCTCACTGTTCGTTGTTGTCATTTCCTGCCTGAGTTTGCCCACTTTGTCAATGAATTAATCATTAAAATAATTAGCAACATCAAATGGTTTTCTGATGAATAAGCCATCTGATTCGATGAAAGATGGAGTTGAATTTGTCTTTCTGCCCATAGTTTAATTTAAACTACTACAAAGTTTTTTTCTATCATTGATGTTGGATTCATAATACAGTTTCTTCTTCTTTTTGTTGAGTTTAGTCGCATAATTTCTCAATTTGCTGTCACGGTTCAGACAGACGACCAGAGGACCACAATTGCGTCACACCAGAAAGTTTATTAAACTTAAGGGAAAAGGGAAGTAGGGAGTGAATGAAGGCTCCAGGGGTAACAGGGATCCCGTCCAATGCGCTGGGTCTGTGCCCCCCCCAGTGGCAGCGATGCGTCCTATGAAGCCGGTGGTGGGTGGTCCAGAAGTCCTGGGGGGGGGAGACACAGACACAACAGGGCGGAATGAAACAAGGCAGCAGTACAGTTCAAGGGAAATCCAAAATACGTAGTAGCAAGGCAGAAGGCTGGTCAGAGTTACCGGGATTGAAGAGTAGTCAGGAGTCGTAATGGCAGAAGCAGGTCTGGATCTCCTGAGGCAGAAGAGTATCCAAAAAACAGGCAGGTCCGGGGTCACAAAACCAGGGTGAGCCAGAAGCGCGAGCAAACAGGTTCCGGGTGTGAGCTTTGCAGACGATCTGACACCGGAGAGCTGAAAGACAGGGCCTTAAATACTGGGAGAGGTAGTGGGTAATGCAGCGCAGCTGGCAGAGTAATTAGAGCAGAGCAGAGCAGGGACAGGTGGAGCTAGTTAGGCTGAGTAGAGAGAGTGGTGAGCAGAGTGGAAGAAAATTAAGGTGGTAACCCGGTGGAGTGAGAGGCCCATGACAGAACCCCCCCCCCAAGGGACGGCCCCAGAAGTCCCAAGAGCAACACCACGCCGGGCGGGAGGAGGGGAGCCGGAGGAGGGCTAGAACTCCTCCGAACGGTCCGAGTGAACGTCCTCATCCTCGGAGGAAGCCGGAGGGCCGTGGTCGGGAGATGGGACAGGTCCCGAGACAGGATCAGGCACAGGACAGGAAGCCGAGCGGGCAGGACGGTTAGGGACCCCTCTGGGGCGGCCCCTACGGATTGCAGGTTGATCAGGATGCCGTTGGTGGAAAGCGGTGATGAGAGTCCTATCCACAATCCGACTAGCTGGCACCCAGGTCCTTTCCTCAGGTCCATAGCCCTCCCAGTCAATGAGGTACTGGAGACCCCTACCCCTCCGTCTGGACCGAAGCAGGCGGCGGACGGTGTAAACCAGACCACCATCGACGAGCCGTGGAGGAGGAGGACCAGGCGCAGCAGGGACCAGCGGACTCTCATGGATGGGCTTAATCTTAGACACATGGAAAGTGGGGTGCACCCTCAGGGAATTAGGCAGTTGGAGCCGGACAGCAGTTGGGCTAATCACTCTTATGATAGGGAATGGGCCAATGAACCGAGGTGCCAGCTTCTGCGACTCCACCCTGAGTGGCAGGTTCTTCGATGACAACCACACCCTTTGACCAACATGGTAGGTGGGAGCAGGAATTCTCCGACGGTTGGCCCCGGTAGTGTAGCTGGCAACGGATCTGAGGAGTGTGGCTCGGGCTTGTGACCAGGTGCGGCGACATCGACGGGCAAAAGCAAGTGCAGATGGGCAAGTAACCTCCTCTTCCTGGCTGGCAAATAGAGGAGGCTGGTATCCATAAACACATTGGAAAGGGGACATACCGATGGCAGAGCAGGTCAGAGAATTGTGTGCGTACTCCACCCATGTCAATTGCTGCGACCAGGAGTGGGGGTTGCGTGAAGTCATGCATCGCAGTGCCTTCTCGAGCTCCTGATTAGCCCGCTCTGACTGCCCATTGGATTGGGGATGGAATCCGGAAGTCAGACTGACTGTGGCTCCCAGCAGGTGACAGAACTCCTTCCAAAAAGCGGAGGAGAATTGTGGACCACGGTCAGAAACTACATCCTTTGGCAGTCCGTGGATCCGGAAGACGTGTTCCAGGACCACCTGGGCGGTCTCCTTGGCGGTTGGGAGCTTGGGGAGGGGAATGAAGTGTGCCATCTTGCTGAAACGGTCAACGATGGTGAGAATGACGGTCATGCCACTTGAAGGGGGCAGCCCCGTGACAAAGTCAAGGGCGATGTGAGACCAGGGACGTCTGGGCACAGGCAGGGGCTGCAGCAATCCGGCTGGGGGCTGGCAGGACGACTTGTGTTGGTTGCAGATGGGGCAGGCTTGGACGAATTCCCGTACATCCTTCCTCAGAGAGGGCCACCAGAACCTCTGGGCGAGCAGGTTGTAAGTGCGGGTGGAGCCAGGGTGACAAGCTAGGCGGGAGTCATGTCCCCACTGAACGACCTGGGACCTCAGGTCTTCGGGGACAAAAAGGCGGTCAGCTGGGCAAGTGCTGGGACCTGGCTGGTTACGGAGAGCCTCCAGCACCTGTTCCTCAACAGCCCAGGTCAGAGCTGCAACGATGCAGGGACTTGGCAGAATCGACACAGGGTCCTTGGAGGGGGTGTCATCCTTCTGGAATTGACGGGAGAGGGCGTCTGGCTTGGTGTTGCGTGATCCAGGCCGGTATGACAGAGTGAAATTAAACCTGGTGAAGAACAGGGCCCAGCGGGACTGCCTGGAGTTCAACCGTTTGGCCGTGCGGATGTACTCCAAGTTCTTATGATCGGTCCAAACGAGAAATGGAATGGTGGACCCCTCCAGCCAGTGACGCCACTCCTCCAAGGCAAGCTTCACAGCCAGCAGCTCACGGTTCCCTATGTCGTAATTGCACTCAGAGGGGGACAACCGACGTGAGAAAAAGGCACAGGGATGGAGCTTCCTATCCTCCGCAGCCCACTGAGAAATCACAGCACCAACTCCCACATCCGAGGCGTCCACCTCCACAATGAATTGCCGGTCCACATCAGGCATCTGGAGGATGGGAGCGGAGGTGAACCTCACCTTGAGGGTACTGAAGGCTTTGTCGGCTGCTGGGGTCCAGGTGAAGGGTTGCTTGGTGCTGGTTAGAGCAGTGAGAGGGGCAGCAACGGTACTGTAGTTCCGGATAAACTTCCTATAGAAGTTAGCAAACCCCAGAAACTGTTGCAGCTTCTTTCTGTTCTCCGGAACTGGCCATGAAGTGACTGCTGATACTTTGGCAGGATCCATTTGGATACTTCCCTCTGCCACTATGTACCCCAGGAAGGCCACTGTCTTGACGTGAAACTCACATTTCTCTGCCTTGGCGTAGAGGGAATTCTCCAGAAGACGATGAAGGACTTGCTGGACATGGCGGGTGTGTTCAGACAGGTTTCTGGAGTAGATTAAGATGTCATCCAGGTAAACGAAGACAAACTTGTTTAACATGTCCCGCAGTACATCATTCACTAGAGCCTGGAACACAGCAGGAGCATTGGTGAGGCCAAAAGGCATAACCAGATACTCGTAGTGGCCTGTTGGTGTATTGAATGCGGTTTTCCATTCATCTCCCTCCCGGATCCGCACTAGGTGGTAAGCGTTTCTGAGATCCAACTTGGTAAAAACAGTGGCTCCCTGGAGCAACTCAAAAGCAGAGGTGAGCAGAGGCAGAGGGTAACGGTTTTTCACTGTGATGTCGTTGAGTCCCCTGTAGTCGATGCAGGGGCGAAGAGATCCGTCCTTCTTCCCCACAAAGAAGAAGCCAGCACCAGCAGGAGATGAAGATGAACGGATTAATCCTGCGGACAGAGAGCCATTGATGTAGTCCTCCATGGACTTTCTTTCAGGAGCAGACAACGAATAAAGACGACCCTTTGGAGGAGCTGTTCCAGGGAGGAGGTCGATGGCACAGTCGTACGGTCGGTGAGGGGGCAGAGATGTGGCTCTTGCTTTGTTAAACACCTCTCTGAGACCATGGTAGCATTCTGGGACATTGGAGAGGTCAGGAGCGGAGTTAGTAGGTACTGGCCGAGGGGGTAGTGCGGCAGCAAGCAGGCAGGTTCGGTGGCAGTCCTCTCCCCACTCCCTGATCACCCCGGTCACCCAGTCGAGCTGAGGGTTGTGCCGGCGGAGCCATGGGTAACCCAGGATGAGGGGTTGGCCTGGAGAGGGGAGCAGGTGAAACTGGATAGTTTCTTGATGGTTTCCGGACAGACCCATCGAGACCGGGGCCGTGACATGAGTGACCGATCCGAGTAAGTGTCTGTCCAGTGCCCGGGCAGGAATAGGAGGTGTCAAACGGAGGTTCTCCAGTCCCAGTTGGCGTGCCAGCTTGATGTCCATTATGTTGGCTTCGGCGCCAGAATCCACCAGAGCAGCCAGGGTGTGAGTTGAGTCAGAGAGGCGGAGGTGAACTTGCAGCAGGGGTTTGCGGTCGGAGGACTGGATGGTCATTGAACTCAACCGGACTCCCCCTATGCCCGGTGAGCTTCGGCCCTTTAAAGGGCAGGTTACCACACGATGTCCATCACCTCCACAATAGAGGCAGAGGTTTGAGGTGAAGCGGCGCTGGCGCTCTGCAGGAGTGAGAGAGGCTCGCCCAATCTCCATAGGCTCAGACTGATCAAGCTGACCTGGGTGAGTGGCAGTAGATGACAGGAGCCCAGTCGGATCTCTCCGAATGCCGGTAGTAGGTGGACCTTGGCGCCCCCTCTCACGACGACGGGTCTGTATCCTTCTGTCGATCCTGACAGTCAGTGCGATGGCTTCATCAAGAGTGGAAGGCAGTTCATGGGAGACCAACTCGTCCTTGATATAGTCAGCCAAACTATGGAAGAACGCGTCCACCAACGATGGTGTGTTCCAAGAACTTCGTCTAGCCAGGGTTCGGAAGTCGATGGAATGGTCTGCGACTGTACGTCTGCCTTGTCGAATACTGAACAGTTCACGAGACGCCTCTGCGGTGGGTGAATCCAGGTCAAACACCTTCAGCATCTCCTCAGCAAACAGGTCGAAGGTTGCACATGCGGGGGTTTGACGTTCGAACTCTGCTGTTCCCCAGAGTCGAGCTCGGCCCGTCAGGTGAGTGATGGCATACCCAACTTTAGCCCCCTCCGTGGCGAAGGTCCTTGGCTGCAAGGAGAACTGAAGTCGGCAGCTAGTCAGGAATGGCCGGACCTGGGTTGAATCGCCGTTGAACCGCTCGGGGTTTCCAATCTTGGGTTCCGGAGCAGCGGCTGCAATGACCGGGGCAGGTAACTCGGGGGCAGGGCTGGTGGGCAGACTGGCTGGGGTAAGGTTGGTGAGGAGTTGAATGATCATGGCGAGTTGTTGTTGCTGCTGCTGGAACTGCTGCTCATGCTCATCGGTTTCCATGTCGGGGAAAGTGTGCGCTGAGTCCATAATGGTCAGATCGTACTGTCACGGTTCAGACAGACGACCAGAGGACCACAATTGCGTCACACCAGAAAGTTTATTAAACTTAAGGGAAAAGGGAAGTAGGGAGTGAATGAAGGCTCCAGGGGTAACAGGGATCCCGTCCAATGCGCTGGGTCTGTGCCCCCCCCAGTGGCAGCGATGCGTCCTATGAAGCCGGTGGTGGGTGGTCCAGAAGTCCTGGGGGGGGGAGACACAGACACAACAGGGCGGAATGAAACAAGGCAGCAGTACAGTTCAAGGGAAATCCAAAATACGTAGTAGCAAGGCAGAAGGCTGGTCAGAGTTACCGGGATTGAAGAGTAGTCAGGAGTCGTAATGGCAGAAGCAGGTCTGGATCTCCTGAGGCAGAAGAGTATCCAAAAAACAGGCAGGTCCGGGGTCACAAAACCAGGGTGAGCCAGAAGCGCGAGCAAACAGGTTCCGGGTGTGAGCTTTGCAGACGATCTGACACCGGAGAGCTGAAAGACAGGGCCTTAAATACTGGGAGAGGTAGTGGGTAATGCAGCGCAGCTGGCAGAGTAATTAGAGCAGAGCAGAGCAGGGACAGGTGGAGCTAGTTAGGCTGAGTAGAGAGAGTGGTGAGCAGAGTGGAAGAAAATTAAGGTGGTAACCCGGTGGAGTGAGAGGCCCATGACATTTGCAGTAAGTCAGCCAGTCAGATGTGCAGCCAGACTTATTAGCCACTCCTTCTGCTCAATCTCTTTCAACCATACAGTTTTTCAATTCCCCATCAATCATTGGAGCCTTAACAGTTCTAACAGTCAGTTTCTTAACAGCTGCATGTTTATCAATAATTGGAAGAAGCAATGTCATAAATGCATCAAGTGCAGTGTCTGGATGTTCCTTATTAATTACATCAGACCAACAAATATGTTTAACATCATCCACATAAGAGTCACAGCAAAATCTTTTGTATGATCTCTTATTCACTATTTTAGGCCCAGCTGTTGGAACTTTGGCTTTCCTGGATATAGCCACTATATTGTGAACACTGCATCCAATGGGTACGGATACAGCTTTACAACAAAGTTTTACAGTATTAGTAAAAATGTGATCGATACATGTGGATGATCTTGTTCCTGTAGTGTTTGGAAACACCTTGGTAGGTTGATTAATAACCTGAACCAGATTACAGGCACTGGTTACAGTGAGAAGCTTTCTCTTGAGCGGACAGCTTGATGAAAACCAGTCAATATTCAGGTCCCCAAGAAAGTAGACCTCTCTGTTTACATCACATACACTATCAAGCATTTGACACATATTATTTAAATTCTGACTGTTAGGACTTGGTGACCTATAGCAACACCCCAAAGGAAAAGGCTTTAGATATGCCAAGTGAACCTGCAATCACAATCACTTGACACTCTACTCTTTAGTGGCGCAGTGACTCCCGAGTGGCGCAGTGGTCTAAGGCACTGCATCGCAGTGCTGGCTGTGCCACTAGAGATCCTGGTTCAAGTCCAGGCTCTGTCGTAGCCGGCCGCTACCGGGGGACCCATGGGCAGCGCACAATTGGTCCAGCGTCGTCCAAGGTAGGGGAGAGTTTGGCCGGCAGGGATGTGGGTTCATTTACCACGGGGAAAAAAATAAACAAAAAAAACATGTATGCATTCACTAACTGTAAGTCGCTCTGGATAAGAGCGTCTGCTAAATGACTAAAATGTAAAAATGTAAGATCTTTAAGCATTACTGGGATATGGCTCTGAATATATACAGCAACACCTCCCCCATAAGCATTTATGTCTCTTCTATAGATGCTATATCCTTGTATTGCTACTGCTGAAACTTCAAATGTATTATCTAAGTGAGTCTCAGAAATGGCTAATATATTAACATTATCTGATGTTAGCAAGTTATTGATTTCATGAACCTTATTTCTAAGGCTACATATATTAATATGGGCTATTTTCAGCCCTTTCCTGGGTATTTTATCAGAGATAGACATAATATGGAAAAGAGCAAACAAAGCAAGATTTAAAAAAAAAATACATTCAGCAGTCCATTAATTAATTTGTGTGTGTCTGCTGCGGGGTTGAAGCTACGAACCTATAGGCTTGGCTCTCTCATCCCTTCCAGGCTTCTGGGAGGGAGGGTGGACAATGAGCCTGTCATAGCGGATGTAAGCAATGTCCCCACACGCTCTGGCAGCTTTCATGGCTGGGATAAGTTCTTTCCTCTTCTGGCGCACAGCTTCAGGATAGTCCTAGTTGAGGAAGATGAACGTTCCTCTCAAGATCTTGGCTCTTTCCGGAACAGCTGCCTTGTCCTTGAACCTCAGGAACTTGACCACTATCTGCCTGGGCCGGTTACCTGGGCTGGTGGTGGGTTTTCCAGTCAGGTGGGCATGCTCCACCTCAATCTTCCTGTGGTCTATCTTCAATTTCTCAGAAATAATTTCCCTCACTTTGTCTTCAGACTCCGTCCAGGTTTCATGTGGCGATTCTGCAATTCCGTCCACAACCATGTTGTTCCACCTTGATTGTCCCTCAAGATTTCTCTGTCATTGTTATCATGGATTCACACACAGAACTGATGTCCTCTCTCAATGACTTATAGATTGCTGTCATCTTGCCATTCTCCTGTTTCAACTCATTGAGCTGACCCTGGGAGAACTGCAAGCTGTTCTTTAGGTCCTGGACCTCTCTGGTCAGGCCATCCATTATTTTATTAGTTGACTCCACCAGTATTTGGACAAAACACATTAAGCTATTTTCTTGTTGTTGTAACAACTGCTTGAAGAACGATTTTTGTTCGTTTTAAAGATCCTTCACCTGTGATAGAGAGACACCACTGTCCTCAACATTACTCCCGCCGGCTTTGGGCTTTGTCATGTTAGCTAGCAACGTAGGTTACGCTGTTACTCCTCGTAGTTCCAGACAGGGCAGGTCGCAGGGAAGATTGAAAACAACAACAAACAGCCACAAACCAGGGACAATCCGCAGTCCCAGCCACAATGGCTAACCACGTTGCAGGCTGCGTTCAAGCCCTCAAGAAAACCCTGCTAGCTTGATAAGCAGATAGCTAGCAGCTAGGCTAGCTGCTACGCCAAATAGCTCCTCAGACCCGTCCTTGGTCGGCAGGATCACTGGACAGAGAGTAGCAGTCCCAGCAACAGATGCCAACTGCGTTGCGGGATCCAAATTAAAAAGTTAGCTACAAACTGAGCTCTCCCTCATTCCGCGTTCAACAGGAAGTGGAGACAGGTTAAATGAAGGGGATGTGACAGGTTAAAGAAGGATTTTTAAGCCTTGAGACAATTGAGACATGGATTGTGTATGTGTGCCATTCAGAGGGTGAATGGGCAAGACAAAATATTTAAGTGCCTTTGAACAGAGTATGGTAGTAGGTGCCAGGTGCACCGGGTTGAGTGTGTCAAGAATTGCAACGCTGCTGGGTTTTTAATGCTCAACAGATTCCCGGTCCACCACCCAAAGGACATCCGGCCAACTTGACACAACTGTGGGAAGCATTAGAGTCAACATGGGCAAGCATCCCTGTGGAATGCTTTCGACGCTTTGTAGAGTCCATGCTCCAATGAATTGAGGCAAAAGGTGGTGCAACTCAATATTAGGAAGGTGTTCTTAATGTTTTTTACACTCAGTGTATTTGGTCAGTGTTACAACTTAGCTGTAGTCAACAGAGTATTGATAGTGATTCACAAGCCTGAAGAGCATTGAAGAAGATGAGGTGGATGAATTCATTAACAGTGCATTCGTTCTCACTATGATGTACTCATATTCCATCAATATTATGTTATCAAATCAAAATCAATGTGTATTTGGCATATGCACAGGATAAAGTGGGGTGTATACGGGAATATGACATTGCATTGTACCGTGTACTATTGAAGTTAGAATTAGTTTAAGGTTTTTCCAATGTCAATCTATAATGAACAGGACAGCTTGGGCCTGTTCGATGGAGGAAGCAAAGTCAGCCATAGAAGATGACGAAGATCCTAACCCTTCAGCTATACCACATGCGTCACCATCAGCATTGTGTCAATGTGACGATCTACCTGCTACATCAGAAACCAAATCAACTTTATTTCTCATTACTTCAATTCAGAAGATAGAATGAACGTGTGCGTCAGCCATTGAGAGTTTAACCTCTGTATCAGGGCTGTAAGGATGCATTGCTGTCATACAGGCTCTATTGACCTCCAGGCAGTGCTTAATTTGAACAGGATCCGGCACCTCTCAGATTTGATTTTCCCGGATCCGGTATCTCTCGGCCATTATTTATTAATTGTGATCAGAGTTAAATCAAGTTGCCTCATTATTTCTCCCGCCCCCCATAAAAAACATCACATAAAAAAAAAAAACATCACATAAAAGCGCGGGTATCGTTCTGTGTAATCAAGTCAAAAAAATTCAGAGAAAGATGTTGAATCAAATCCGAAACAAGCCAGAGAACTGTCGGTGCCAGAGGAGAGGAGTGAGTGGCAAACTGCTCTTGATGGTGATGCTTTAGCTAGCTGCGCTGCTAATCCCGCCAGTTCAGCATCACCACCGGCACCTCCCCTAGCTAGTAGGTGGGAGAGAGGGAGGGGGGGGGGACAGTGCATCCACCGACGAAGTGCTCGAAGCAGGTAATTTTTGGATTTAGGCTCAGTTCAAGAACAAACAAACATATAACCCCTGGCTTGTCATGCAAAATGTAAAACTGGGCAGTACAACATGCAAAAAGGTAGGGAGCTTGGGTCTAGAGAAGACTGGAGGGATTAAACTAGCAAAAGAGTGGGTGGAAAGTACAATAATATCCTCTACCTCCAACGTGATAAAAACATCAAAGAGCCCTCATAAAATAGGTTTTTGAACATGCCTGAATCAAGGCACATTTAGTGGCAGCTAGCATTGTAGACAAGGCCAAAGAGGACACCCAGGTTATAGTTAACACTCAAAATGAAAAGAAAACACACTACAGCCAGAGTCTTCTGAAGACACAGGCCCGCTCATGGCTTTGAGAAAGAAATTGACTGTCAGGAGTTGAATGGACTTGACATGGGGAAAGTCATTGTGGGAGGTTTTTGAAAACTAAGGTAGGAACATCTTTTTCCTTTACATACTTGTTCTGTACTGTGAAGTTCATCTGAATATGTGTGTCATATTATCACGTAGGCAGGAGGCCTATATATTCTCATACAGTATGTTTGTTCTGCTGTAGCCTAGATAGATTTATTTTATTTGAAATTGTATTCCAATATTGTGATATTTGTTCTAGTGCTACATTGAAGTCTTGAAAATGATATGAAATTCAGATCTTTTAAGCCCCCACAGCTGAGTATGTGTGCATATGCGTATGGCGGGTGTTCTGCAGTGACGTCTAAAATGAATCAGCACCTTGGAGAGTGCTGTCCATTTCACCAGCATAGATAGAAGGCTACTTGGCTGTTTACTCTGTCTGCTGCGCTGCTACCTTGTGTTTGTCACTTTCTTTCTCATGCGTTCCAGTACCTCAGAGCTCCCAGGATAGCCCCCCCTCTCGCACTCACTATGTGTTCCGGGACATCCCGGTTTACAAATTAAGCACTCCAGGTAGATAGTGAAAGGTGGGAACCAGGGAACCAGGAGCAGATCATACTGTAACACTTTGTGGCCTTGAGGTGTCGGACCCGGCAACTGGGTTGTCAATCAAAGCTGCTGTGTGTGGCGAGTACTGGCCTCCTTCTGTGATCCGCTGCACTCTAAACGATGCTTGGTTAAAAAGAACCCAGCGCTGGCTAAATAGTGGACAGAACTCACATTGGGTTATTTTTTACCCAGCCAGTTGGGTCGCTTAGTTGGGTTATTGAGCTCTGATCCACTGGGTCACATCAGAAGACTGGAGGAATGGCTTATTAGGGGCGTGGCTTCCAGATGTTTATTTTTGGCCATTCTGGTTCCTCTGTTTTGGTGTATTGTTAAAGGTCCTGAACAGTCATTCTGATTCCAATGTAAAACTGCCTTTTGAGTGACTAAAATATCACCTATAATTTTTTGAGGGGGATGGAAATGCTTAAAGTAAAAAATTAAATAAAAATCTTTCATTGAGAAATACCAGGAAGCTTGAAAAGACAGTCTGAGTTGGCGTGGAGATTACATTCATGAGTTTGTGTCAAGAAACTTGGATGCAGCAAGCAGTGTTGCAGTAAAATCCTCTCCAGCAAATTTGGTGATAGATAAAGCAACTCAAAAAACATTGAAAATGCATCAATGATGTACATTTGCTTTATACATCTCTTGTTTGGCCTGTCTCTTGTGATGCAGTTCACATCAACACTGACGGATGTGTTGAGATAACTGCGTCAGAGTTTTGAATGACTCTTCCCCCCCGTTTTGAACGACCTTGTGTGCCATGCTGGCTGAAGACCTAACTAGACAGTAACTAGTTAACACCAGACACAGATGAAAGGGGAAACATATATGTATCTTTAACGTAGATAAATAAGGTAAACTTTTAATTATATTTGCTGACACCCTACAGTCAAATGTTGGCACCAGTAGAGTAGCTATCTAGCTATATAAACCACGCCCCTCTGCAAACACACCTACTCCGACTTTGGTTATAAGGCGGCCCTTATTTAAATTAGAGAATGTCATGCTACCATTGGTGGATTAAAATGAGCGTTAGGGTGATTTTTTTTCTATACATTGGTCATCATTGATCCGCAAATGTAAATGTTTTATGCAGAGGCACTTCAGAAACTCATATGCTTGTTTAAGGCTTATTAAAGCTACAAAAGTGTCAGTTCTTTATGATGTGTTGATAATACAACAGAACAGAGTAACCGGAATGACATTTACTCTCACAGGTGGCCAAAAATAACTATCTGAAAGCAACACCCCTACTAAGCCGCACCTTCAGTCTTCTTATCTGACACTGTGGATCATAGTTCAAAACCCAGAATCAACAACCCAACTTAAAGAAAACAATGGGTTGTTTTTTACCCAAATATATATAATAATAATAATAATATGCCATTAAGCAGACGCTTTTATCCAAAGCGACTTACAGTCATGTGTGCATACATTTTTACGTATGGGTGGTCCCGGGGATCGAACCCACTACCCTGGCGTTACAAGCGCCATGCTCTACCAATAGAGCCACATAACTTCCCCTCATAACTTAGCCTATTGAGAGTCAAAATAACCCGATGTGTGTTCTGTCCAATATTTACCCAAATTGGGTTGTTTTTAACCAAGCATTATTTTGAGTAGCAAGCTGTATATGTCTTGTATATATCTAGCTGTATATGACTTGCCTTGTATGTGTGTTTTATTTAAGTTCTACAAGTGTTCAGTTGTTATTGTCAATCGATTTTAGAAAACAGTCACTTTTACCGCGTATAGTTTTTAATTGTGAATTTATGTAGTCAGTTTTTTATCATGCACCAAGTAGTCAAAGTCATCCATGGTTTTGTTACTCCGGCAATGTTGATGCTGGTGGGAGACAAAAAATCATATCACTTGAAATCACTTATTAGCGCAAGTGTCAATGGCCTTTCCAAACCAAGTTTTCATTTGATTGATTCTAACTCAATGTAATTGTATATTAATTGCTCTAGTTTCATCAGGAAAAGGGAATATATGTGTAACAAGTGTACTGTCTGCCATTCTGTATGAACAAACGTTTCCTACAAAGCCCTTTGTTAGTGGGACTAGCTACAGTATGGAATGTTAGACCAGAAAATGTGATTTAACCAACGATTTTTGGGATCCATTACTGGGAGTTACAGGATAGGTACTATTTGGTGTAGCATATAGAATTATCAACCAACCTTAGCTTGGCGATACAGTCTTCATCCTCGATTAATGGAAACAGGAGTCTCATAAAATGTCTGTGTCCAGTTGCAGGGGGTCCGTTTGAATTTAGAAAGGCTCTGTTATTAAAGTAAGCCAACAACGTGTACTCCGCCATGTTGTCTATTTAAAGTCTTCTCTCATTGATCAAGACAGGGGGGTGTCCACCCCAAAGTGCTGCATGTCATGATGACAGACACCTAGCCTGTTTTGGGCTGGTGTAGGCTAGCCTGTATTAGGCTTGTGTGGGCTTGGTGTGGGATAGCCCATGTTGGGCTGGTGTGGTTTAGTCCATGTTAGGCTGGTGTGGGCTTGGTGTGGGCTGGCAGGTGTTGGTCTGGTGTGGGCTAGCCTGTGTTAGGTGGGTGTAGGCTAGCCCGTGTTGTGCTGATGTGGAATTGGTGTGGACTAGCCTGTGTTGGTCTTGTTGTGGGCTAACCCGTGTTGGGCTGGTGTGGGCTTGCTGTGGGCCAGCACTTGCCCACCTTCCCCACCGAATCCCCACATGGGGCTAATGGAGTCATGTTTGCTGGGTTAGCTAAAAAGTATGCAAATATAAACAGTACATGCACCCACATTTCCGTCCAAGTCCAGCACTGGGCAGACTCGAGTGATCACTATCAAACACATCAGCAAGTGACCAACCATACAGTGGCTTGCGAAAGTATTCAACCCCCTTGGCATTTTTCTATTTTGTTGCCTTACAACCTGGAACTAAAATTGATTTTTTTGGGGGGGTTTGTATCATTTGATTTACACAACATGCCTACCACTTTGAAGACGCAAAATATTTTTTATTGTGAAACAAACAAGAAATAAGACAAAAAAACAGAAAACTTGAGCGTGCATAACTATTCACCCACCCCAAGTCAATACTTTGTAGAGCCACCTTTTGCAGCAATTACAGCTACAAGTCTCTTGGGGTATGTCTCTATAAGCTTGGCACATCTAGCCACTGGGATTTTTGCCCATTCTTCAAGGCAATACTGCTCCAGCTCCTTCAAGTTGGAAGGGTTCCGCTGGTGTACAGCAATCTTTAAGTCATACCACAGATTCTCATTTGGATTGAGGTCTTTGCTTTGACTAGGCTATTCCAATACATTTAAATGTTTCCCCTTAAACCACTCGAGTGTTGCTTTAGCAGTATGCTTAGGGTCATTGTCCTGCTGGAAGGTGAACCTCCATCCCAGTCTCAAATCTCTGGAAGAATAAAACAGGTTTCTCTCAAGAATTTACCTGTTTTTAGCGCCATCCATCATTCCTTCAATTCTGACCAATTTCCCAGTCACTGCCGATGAAAAACATCCCCACAGCATGATGCTGCCACCACCATGCTTCACTGTGGGGATGGTGTTCTCGGGGTGATGAGAGGTGTTCGGTTTGCACCAGACATTGCATTTTCCTTGACGGCCAAAAAGCTCAATTTTAATCTCATCTGACCAGAGTATCTTCTTCCATATGTTTGGGGAGTCTCCCACTTGCCTTTTGGCGAACACCAAATTTCTTTTTTTAATGCGTTTGAGCCAATCAGTTATGTTGTGACAAGGGGGGTATACAGCAGATAGACCTATTTGGTAAAATACCAAGTCCAAATTCTGGCAAGAACAGCTCAAATAAGCCGCGGGGCTCGTGTTTAACATCTTGGTTCCTCTCGCCTCTCGTCGACTGTGTGGGGAGGAGAGGCTTGGTGGGCTTGGCAGGAACAGCGCTCCAAGATCAACATGAGGTGATGGCCATCTGGACCCATGGAAAATAGCAAATACCACACGCTGCTCTGGGTTCTGTCTGTCTGCCTCAGAAATTGTACCCTATTCCCTATGAAGGGCACTACTTTTGACCAAAGCACTATATGGAATAGGGTGCCATTTGGGATGAAGTCTCTGCCCCTCTCCAACCATTCCCCGCTGGCCCAACACACAAACAGACCCACCATCACCCACCATCATAACGCCCAGATTAAATTGAATAAATAATATGTCCTGGCTGTGTATGGAAGAAGTGGTGTGTCCTGAATGGTTGCCTTAAACAGAGAGGTGATTCTCTTTGTCCTCTCTTATTTATAGAAGTGTTTATCTGCACAAGGAATAAACTATCGAAGGCCATACAGGGGGTTCAGTCATTCAGGGAGTAGAGAGGTTGTGAAACAGTCAAGGCTCTGCTTGTTTTTCCATACACTGTGGTAGGGAAGTGCCTCTGTCATGATGTATTGTTATTCCTTGCAAGCCTGCCTCTCTCCCTATGATCTGTTAAAGCAAACTCAAACCTAGTATGAGCATTGCTGTAAGGGCCATCTGACAAATTGGGTGAAGGCTCATTGGAAGAGAGTAGAAGACATTGTCAGGTATTTGATCTCAGGTCTAGTCTACACAATGTTAGTGTCCCAAGGCATAAACCATGTGTGCTTTCTCTTGACTTGGTATTTTCTCCTGAAACAACCTTGCCATAGGAAATGGCCGCTAGGAAGGTAGCTTGGTGGGGGTCTAAGTCGTGGGAGGAGATAGCTACATTTGAAATTGTATAAAAAATCCCACAGCAGGAGGTGGCCAGTTCTCAATTATTATTTCTGTATACATTTGAGAAAGGAATCTGTTTGTCAAACCGAGACATACGGTAAAACTCTGAGTGAGGAATTATTTTGTGTAAGGTCTGTGATCTGCATCCAAAATGCCACCCCATTCCCTACATAGTGCTCTTCTGTCTCTTTCTCTCTCTCAATTTACTTTCTGTCTCTCTCTCCATTTACTTTCTCTCTTGGCATACTGTATCTATAACTATGTAACACTCTGTCCTTCTTCACTCTGTCTATCTGTCTCTGGTGTTAACAGTTTGAAAGTGGTCTCCTTGTAAATCAATTCACTGCCTGTTTAACTAATTGACGGCGATTGTGAAGCCGTGTGTAATTTATTCCCAGGCCTGATCCATCACCCAATCCATCCCATTGACACCTGAACGCTTCCGTGTTTCGATGTGTGTTTACCACAGCGCCACAGTAGAGAACAACTGATACGCAGGAGACGAGAGAGATGGGCTTGATAGAACACTCCCACTGTGTCTCAAAATATGTGGTCTTATTCACTATATAGTTCACTACTTTAAACAGAGACGTGTATGTGTGTGTGTTCTGGTCAAAAGTAGTGCACTAAATAGGAAATAGGGTGGGATGCAGCCTCAATCTAAATCATGGCCTCTCTCTCTCATACTAAATGGTTTTCATCACAGGCTCTTACTAAATGGCTATTGTTTTAATGGTTTAGATGTTATACATTTTGTTAGTCTATAATGCAAGTCAGACAGCATTTAGCTGATGGAATCCTTGACAGAAAATAGGGGCAACTAAACAAAATCACACCTCTAAAATTAAATGACTAAATGTAAAAAAGACAGTACATCAAAAATAGTCATTTTGTATTTGATGAAAGACCGTTATAATATTACATTATATTAAAGAGAGAGGGGTGGATTAATACAAAATGTAAAAGAGCAAAGCTTCCAACTGAATGACTCACCACTCAGGCCTCCCAGTCTAGTTCAAGTCCCTGACAACAGAGATGGCAACGGCTGCTACGGTGACAGCTAGCCGAATCCATTTGGCACCTGAGAAGACAAAAACACAAGCTGTCTGTAGGGACTACGGTGGGTTTCAATCAGCTAAAAGGTGATAAAACATTATTAATTCAGTCACTCGCTCTCTCTCTCTCTCCCTCCCGCCATCCCCTCCACCTCATCTGAAAGGAAGGGAAAAGGCGGGATACTACAGAAAGCTGCTCTCTCTTCAGGGCTAGTTCTGTATTAGTAAGCACTACCTGCCATTCTGGGTACTCTTCTCTTCTCCCTGGTGCCCTGGTTCTATAGAGAATCCATACACTAGTCTACTAATAGAAGAAGACTGCTTTTCTTCAAAAGGCTTTATGAGATTTCCTCTGTGATCCGTCCATTTAGCCAATTCAATAAGGCACATCTGACATCTGCTAAAGCACTGGTTTTGATAAGATGATGCCTGAAACCCTTTTCATTTAATTGGGTACACGATGCACACACACCCACCCACTCACAGGCATAGACACACAGCCTCACACAAATCAGCATGTGTATGGTCACATGATCAGAAGCAAAGCAGGGATGGCATCCTATGCACCCTGATGTCCATTGTCATTAGTAGTGGTAGGGCTAAGCGTCAAAGCAGTACAGCAGTTTGGGAAATGACACCTGACTAACAGGTAGAAGTGTGTGTGTGTGTGTGTGTGTGTGTGTGTGTGTGTGTGTGTGTGTGTGTGTGTGTGTGTGTGTGTGTGTGTGTGTGTGTGTGTGTGTGTGCGTGCGTGCGTGCGTGCGTGCGTGCGTGCGTGCGTGCGTGCGTGCGTGCGTGCGTGCGTGCGTGCGTGCGTGCGTGCGTGCGTGCGTGCGTGCGTGCGTGCGTGCGTGCGTGCGTGCGTGTGTGTGTGTAGATGTTGTCACATACACCGAATAGGTGCAGTGAAATGTGTGTGACAGACATACAGCCCTTCTTAACAACCTCACACTCTTTCACCATGAACACCAGGACCGGGTGACTGCACCAGCCACCCTCCATCCACCCGTCAGGGTCAAGTGGTCTGCGATTAAACCGCCGAACCACCACACAAACACACACACACACTCTCACATACATACACACAAGCCCTTCCCATATGCGTGCCTCAGCCTAGGGCAGAGTGGGTGAGAGACTAAGAGGGGCAAATCAGTTAGTATCAATTTCTCATTAAACAGCTCTGATGTATGAGGCTGTGTTTGTTTGTTATGGAAAAGATGGAGATGGATAGATACATGCAGAGATGAGAAGGGTGTGTGTGTGATTTTGCTTGCGTGCATGCACGTGTGTTCCTGCCTGTGCATGTGAATGTGTGTTTATCTGAGTACATTTGAGAACATGTACAATGGCGTTCTGTAAGTGGAGTCAATATCCCTAAAGGCAGTCCTCTCTCCCACATGGGAAAGGAAGGTGTTCACACAAGAACGATGTCTCTACAACAGAGATTCGTGTTTCAGCATCAATCCGCCTGCTTCACAAATGGCACCCTATTTCCTATATAGTGCACTACTTTTGACCAGGGCTCTGACGTCGCTTTAGAGAATTTGGCAGTACGTCCAACCGGCCTCACAACCACAGACCACATGTAACCACATGTAACCAGGACCTCCCCATCCGGCTTCTTCACCTGACGAAACTGTGGGTTGCATAAACAAAGAATTTCTGCACAAACTGGCAGAAACTATCTCAGGGAAGCTCATCTGCGTGCTCGTTGTCCTCACAAGGGTCTTGACATGACTGCAGTTCGGAGTCGTAACCGACTTCAGTGGGTTTCAACTGTACCAGGCAGATGTCAAACAGCGTGCATGGTGTCGTGTGGGCGAGCGGTTTGCTGATGTCAACGTTGTGAACAGAGTGCCCCATGGTGCCGGTGGGGTTATGGTATGGGCAGACATAAGCTACGGACAACAAATACAATTGCATTTTATCAATGGAAATGTGAATACATCTACATTGTAGAATAATAGTGAAGACATCAAAACTATGAAATAACACATATGGAATCATGTAGTAACCAAAAAAGTGTTAAACAAATAAAAATATATTTTATATTTGAGATTCTTCAAATTAACGACAGCTTTGCACACTCTTGACATTCTCTCAACCAGCTTCATGAGGTAGTCACCTGGAATACATTTCAATTAAAAGGTGTGCCTTGTTAAAAGTTCATTTGTGGAATTTCTTTCTTTCTTAATGCATTTCAGCCAATCAGTTGTGTTGTGATAAGGTAGGGATGGTATACAGAAGGTAGCCCTATTTGGAAAAAGACCAAGTCCATATTATGGCAAGAACAGCTCAAATAAGCAAAGAGAAATGACAGTCTATCATTACTTTAAGACATGAAGGTCAGTCAACTTTGAATGTTTCTTCAAGTGCAATCGCAAAAACCATCAAGCGCTATGATGGAACTAGCTCTCATGAGGACCGCCACAGGAAAGGAAGACCCAGAGTTACCTCTGCTGCAGAGGATAAGTTCATTAGAGTTACCAGCCTCAGAAATTGCCGCCCAAATAAATGCTTCATAGAGTTCAAGTAACAGACACATCTCAACATCTACTGCTCAGAGGAGACTGTATGAATCAGGCCTTCTGCAAAGAAACCACTACCTGGGCCAAGAAACACAAGCAATGGACATTAGACCGGTGGAAATCTGTCCTTTGGTTCCAACCGCTGGGTCTTTGTGAGACGCGGTGTAGGTGAACGGATTATCTCCGCATGAGTGATTCCCACCGTGATGCATGGAGGAGGAAGTGTGATGGTGTGGGGGTGCTTTGCTGGTGACACTGTCAGTGATTTATTTAGAATTCAAGGCACAGTTAACCAGCATGGCTACCACAGCATTCTGCAGCGATACGCTATCCCATCTGGTTTGCGCTTAGTGGGACTATCATTTGTTTTTCAACAGGACAGTGACCCAAAACACACCTCTAGGCTGTGTAAGGGCTATTTGACCAAGAAGGAGAGTGATGGAGTGCTGCATCAGATGACCTGGCCTCCACAATCACCCGACCTCAACCCAATTGAGATGGTTTGGGATGAGTTGGACCACAGAGTGAAGGAAAACCAGCCAACAAGTGCTCAGCATATGTGGGAACTCCTTCAAAACTGTTGGAAAAGCATTCCAGGTGAAGATGGTTGAGAGAATGCCAAGAGTGTGCAAAGCTGTCATCAAGGCAAAGGGTGGCTACTTTGAAGAATCAAAAATATATTTTGATTTGTTTAACACTTTTTTGGTTACTACATGATTCCATATGTGTTATTTCATAGTTTTGATGTCTTCACTATTATTCTACAATGCAGAAAATAGTAAACAATTAAAGAAAAACCCTTGAATGAGTATGTGTGTCCAAACTTTTGACTGGTACTGCATTTCAATAGAATGTTTATGATGTCTCTACGACAACTGTCGATAGACGTAGCTGGTAAATTCGCTCTGGCTATCTACTCCGATTTTTTGAGCATTCTCGTCTGAGTGTGCCAGAGTACAGAATAACTGATGAATTTACGAATGTTCAACACCCATTGAATATGGCCGGTGTCAGTAAACCTTGGCAAAAATCATAATTAAATTGTTGCCAGGAGCACAGTTGCAGTCACCAACGCTCTGGATAACATAAAAACTGCCTAACCAGCTCTACTAGGGCGAGTAAAATGGCCAGAGTGAGCTGTTCTCTCATTTGTGTCTTGAAGTAGCTAGCAAGCTACTAGCCAGTTAGCTTGGGTGTTTGACTGCTGTTGATAAGTAAGAACGCTCGGATCAACCCTACTCCTCGGCCAGAGCATCCAGTGTGCACTCTGAACGCTCCAAGTGTTTTACGAACGCACAGAGCACACTCTGGCACTCCAGATTAAATTTACAAACACACCCGTTGTGTAAGCCAGCCTTTAGTCTTGACATCTTTGGTTGTTTAGTACATAGCCTCACATGTGAATCCTTAAAGAGATCGGTGGGGCTAAAGCTTAAGAGGGTGTGAGCGATGCTGAATGTGTGTAGACAAAGAAGAGCTCTCCAGTAGGTACCAAAACATTCAAGGGCCATTTTCTCAAATGTGAGGTTACAAGTTTATCAACTTTCAAAGCACAATTACTTTCCCATTGTTCCTCAACTATATTGTATTATATCATTTTTTAGCTCTGAGTTCTGTTTTTTTCCAATGTAAAAAACAGAATTTCTAATTTTGCTACATAAGACTGAATCGAGCCTTTTCTAAAGTCTACCAACCTTGCCAGCAGGCATGCCAGTTAAGATAATTAGACAAGCTAGCTACTCTAACTTGATTATTAGCCTGAAATGGCGTCTTGATAGCTAGTTATGAGGTTGGGAGATTGGGAATTTATCTGGACTAGCTAAAGCTAACTTCGTAAAAAAATAATAATAATAATACTGGACAAATCTGAGCGGGTGTCTGCCTCTCTGTGTATAATACAATTTCTACATTTCTCTCTGGTCTCTCATAGTCCTATACCCTTATGCAGTATATTGCACATAATTTATTTATGTATTTTTGGACCTGGCTGTTCAGGTCAGATTAGTTATTTCTGAGTTGGGGGGATAAACAGGGCCTAATTGCGTATTACTCTCCCCAACTCAGCATTACATTATACTAAACCAAATCAATTAGAAAATAACAAATTACCTTTAGGGAACATTCACACAAATCTGCTGGCTTGTTTTTATCTGAGCAGAACTGGCTGCTGCTCATCAAAGCTTCTGATAATACTGTTGTTGTCCAGTTACCGCTGTTGATACTGTGTGCGTCCTAAACGGAATCCTATTCCATATAGTGAACTTCTTTTGACCAGGGCGCATAAGGATTAGGGTGCCATTTGGGATGCAGGCACTAAAGAAGCTCTTTGAAATGGGGCAGAGGGACAGATTCCATCCGCGCTCTCAATGATCATATACATGTCTTTCCACATGCCACAACTTTTATGAGAACTAAGTCTGAGTAAGAGATGAATAGAAGAATACATGAACACAGTGAATGTAACATTATCCTGCATCTCACACAATTGCATGTCGGTTTTTCCACATGAGACTACCTTTATGAGAACTACATTGTAATGGAAAACTGTCATTTATACAGTAATTTTGGTGCAGCATTCTTGGTGCAACAAATATAGCCCTCTTACAAAACACGCTTCCAGAAAAATGTAAAACAACAATACCATGCACCTACTAGTGGTCAAAGGGTTTTTGGCGCTCCAAAGACACAGTATGGTACTGTGTTCTGTGAGGTTGGATTACATTATCATTCGAAATACAGCAATTGTTTCACCACCCACAATATTTTCCCACAATGGAGTGAAAGCATGAGTGCATGGATTATACACTGAGGGTACAAAACATTAGGAACACTTCCTAATATTGAGTTGCACCCCCTTTTGAGTGTCAAAAGGGAGTGCAGCTCAATATTAGGAAAGTGTGCCTAATGTTTTGTACACTTGAGGTTCTAAACCTTAAATGGTTGAGTATTTTGCCATGTCCTGGTCTGTTTTGCCCTGTAGTCGCTGCCAGTTTGGAAGCATTTGTCTAGAAGTACAAGTGATACAAAACACAGAATAACCATTAATGTGTAAACACTTTACCTAGCAGCCAATCTGCTTGAACCAATCCCTTATAATTACAGTAAAATACTCTGACATACAAACCCCTCCCCTTAAAGAATTTGATTAATCCATTCATTAATTTATTCATTCTTTCTGATTACGGTAGCATTTACTTTTTTTACAGAATAATGCAGTAAATGTTATGGTATTGTACTGTGTGTCATTACACTTTGATACCCTATTTATAGTACAGCAGGTGTACTGTAATATGCATTACAACATTTTTGTTTGCCTGTAAGCTATGGTCAAATTCACAGTAACCCCTTTACGGTGTATAGTATATCTCAGTAAGAGTGTAAGATTTCATCCATGCTCTTAACAACCACATATGTCATTTTTTTCCAATGTCACAACATACCTGAGAACTATCTGAGTGTCATGTATATGTCTTTCCACATGCCACAACCTTTATGAGAACGATGTCTGAGTAAGAGTTGGTGATGAGCAGAAGACAATGAATGTAGGTAACATTATCCTGATACTCACACACTGGGTTCTTGTGGAGAGAGGGAAAGAGAGGTAGAGAGAGACCTGGGGTAGTGGGTCATCATAACAGCCTTTTGTGTGCGCTCCATTTTCAAGCTGCAATGAAAAGACACTGTGTGTGGAGAGGAGACAAAGATGACACTGACCTAAAAGAATAGAGAACTAAAGGGAAATAAATAAGAGACAAACAGAGGAGAGAAAGAGAGAGAGAGCGAGGGGGGGCAGAGAAGGAGAAATGAAGAAAAAGAAAAGATAGAGACAGAGAGAGAGAGACAGAGAGAGAGAGACGGACATGTACTTCAGTGTTAATTTCTGATGAAGGAGGATGTCTCCTTTGCAGAGGTAACGCTAACACACGTACCGTAGTGGCGTTTACAAATGCTGAAAAAGCCTTGTCTCTTTATGGGGGGTGACAAGTTGAGATGGGCACACACACACACACACACACACACAAACACACACACACACACACACACACACACACACACACACAAACACACACACACACACACACACACACACACACACACACACACACACACACACACACACACACACACACACACACACACTCCACTCCACTCCCCCTCTGGCTGTGTGCCTGGTCCTCACAGGTAGCGTGGTGAGGTAGGCCTGACTAGATGTCTTGTGAAGGCCTGGTTGTGTGTGTGTGTGTGTGTGTGTGTGTTTGTGTGAGTGCGTACATGCATGCTCTCCTGCCCGTGCCACTAGCGGTAATACGGGCAGACAGCAGCATATTTGCTGTGGATCATCAACTCTGACACAGCTGTTGATCTCACTGGAGGTAGCGAGGAGCAAAATATGTACCTGCGAGGCAGACCTATCCACACATCTATCCACAGACCTATCCACACATATATCCACAGAGAGGGAGACAGGGAGAAGGGCAGAAGGAGAAAAAGCTATCCATAGCCCTGACAAAGAGAGCAGGAAGGAGAAAAGAAGGAGAAGGGGGAGGTGAAGAGGAGGGGAGGGGAGGTGAAGAGAGGAGAGGAGGGGAGGTGAAGAGAGGAGAGCAGGGGAGGTGAAGAGAGGAGAGGAGGGGAGGTGAAGAGAGGAGAGGAGAGGAGGGGAGGTGAAGAGAGGAGAGGAGGAGGAGGAAGAGAGGAGAGGAGGGGAGGTGAAGAGAGGAGAGGAGGGGGAGGTGAAGAGAGTCGAGGAGGGGAGGTGAAGAGAGGAGAGGAGGGGGAGGTGAAGAGAGGAGAGGAGGGGGAGGTGAAGAGGGGAGAGGAGAGGAGGGGAGGGGAGGTGAAGAGAGGAGAGGAGGGGGAGGAAGAGTTGGCTGTAGCAGAACGCGTACCTGCGAGACAAAGCTATCCACAGCCCCGAAACACAGAGGGAGAAAGGGAGGATGTTTTGCAGTACCTTAGGCTTCCTCAGTCCCCTTCACAAACTCTCAAAAAAACAACACACACATGTACATACACAGAGCCCATTTAAGCAGGAAGACCACTATCAACCGCCTAAAGAAACATATACACTGAGTATACAAAACATTAGGAACACCTGCTCTTTCCAAGACATAGACTTACCAGGTGAATTAAGGTGAAAGCTATGATCCCTTATTGATGTCACTTGTTAAATTCACTTCAATCAGTGTAGATGAAGGGGAGGAGACAGGTTAAAAAAAATGATTTTTAAGCCTTGAGACAATTGAGACATGGATTGTGTATGTGTGCCATTCAGAGAGTGAATGGGCAAGACAAAATATTTAAGTGCCTTTGAATGGGGTGTGGTAGTAGATGCCAGGCGCACCGGTTTGTGTCAAGAACTGCAATGCTGCTGGGTTTTTCATGCTCAACAGTTTCCCGTGTGTATCAAGAATGGTCCACCACCCAATGGACATCTAGCCAACTTTACAAAACTGTTGGAAGCATTGGATTCAAAATAGGCCAGCATCCCTGTGGAACGCTTTCGACACCTTGCAGAGTCTGTGCCCCGAATTGAGGCTGTTCTGAGGGCAAAAGGGGTTGCAACTCAATATTAGGAAGGTGTTCCTAGTGTTCTGTACACTCAGTGTACAATCCATTCACTCATACTTTAACTCCAGTGTGTACACAGAAACTCTATTCAAACAACGGGGATTACAAACACTAGAGTGTTTGTCTTTTAGCCAAATATCCTAAAGATAAACACCCAAAGAGCAGACCAGAAAGGGTATGCCAGCACCTCAGACTGGGAGATTCACAAAACTCTTATCTGAATATCTATCTGGTTGAGAAACATCTCTCTTTCTGAAATAATTGAAAGTGACTCAGTCAGTCGGTTGGTAGGATAGGATAACCCCTAACCCTGACACCTAACCCTAAACCTAATCCTAATCCTAATCTTTACCCTAACCTTAACCTTAACCCTAACCCTAACATTAATCCCCAAACCTAACCTTAACCCTAAACCTAACACTACAACTAACCCTAGCTCCTAACCCTGTACCTAATTCTAACCCTGACACTAATTATAACCTTTACCCTAAAACCCCTAAAAATAACGTTTGACCTTGTGGGGATTAACGAAATGTCCCCAGTTGGTAAAATAAAATGGTTTACTCTTCTTTGGGGGACCTCTGGTACACACAAATATAGTTAAACATGTCCACAGACACACACACACACACACACACACACACACACACAGTGTGATTCAGAGTTGATTGTATGGTACATAATTAAATCTGTTGGAAAAACAGATGCCAAAGTATATTTTTATCAAGCTGACAGGGAGAGCATTGTTTTGTGTCTTTTTGTCTAGCTGTTCTTGAACTTTAAATCATATGTTCCATTCTTTTATGAAACACAGCTAGACCACTTGTGGTGGCAGCTTTTCATTCAGTCTGGGCACACACGCATGCACACACACGCAGTGGTGGAAAAGTACCCAATTGTCATACTTGACATAATTTACAAACGAAGCATGTGTTTAGTGAGTCCACCACATCAGAGGCTGTAGGGATGACCAGTGATGTTCTTTTGATAAGTGTGGGAATTAGACCATTTTATTGTCCTGCTAAGCTTTCATAATGTAATGAGTACTTTTGGGTGTCAGGGAAAATGTATGGAGTAAAAAGTATATAATTCCTTCCCTTCTGTTTGCATTTTGTATTTCTATTAATTAGGGATCCCCATTAGCTGTTGCCAAGGCAGCAGCTACTCTTCCTGGGGTTCAAACACATTAAGGCACTTACATTACATATAAAACAAAAGATAAAACAGTACATCATATAACATTATTATACCACTACATATCTACATTATAAAATGTATAATACCACCATACAACAATATTACAATGTACAGTACGTGTGTGTAGAGTGTGTGTACTAGCGCTTGTGTACATATGCATGTGTCTGTACCTGTGAGTGTGTGTGTCTCTTCACAGTCCCCGCTGTTCCATAAGGTGTATTTTCACTGCTCTCATCAGTTATCTGATGTGGAATAGAGTTCCATGTAGTCACGGCTCTATGTAGTACTGTGCGCCTCCCATAGTCTGTTCTGGACTTGGGGATTGTGAAGAGACCTCTGGTGGCACGTCTTGTGGGGTATGCATGGGTGTCCGAGCTGTGTGCTAGTAGTTTAAACAGACAGCTCGGTACATTCAGCTTGTCAACACTTCTTACAAAAACAAGTAGTGATGAAGTCAACCGCTTCCCCTTTGAGCCATGAGAGATTGACATGCATATCATTAATGTTAGCTCCTGTGTACTTTTAAGGGCCAGCCATGCTGCCCTGTTCTGAGCCAACAGTTGCAGTTAAAAAAACAAAGGCTACTTCCCAAATGGCAGCCTATGTCCTGTAAGGAAAAACACCAGTCTCAAAGTCAACAGTGAAGAGGCGACTCTGGGATGCTGACCTTTCTTTTTATTGGCCAGTCTGAGATATGGCTTTTTCTTTGCAACTCTGCCTAGAAGGTCAGCATCCCGGAGTCGCCTCTTCACTGTTGACGTTGAGACTGGTGTTTTGCGGGTACTATTTAATGAAGCTGCCAGTTGAGGATCTGTGAGGCGTCTGTTTTTCAAACTAGACACTCTAATGTATTTGTCCTCTTGCTCAGTTGTGCAACGGGGCCTCCCACCCCTCTTTCTATTTTGGTTAGAGCCAATTTGTGCTGTTCTGTGAAGGTAGTAGTACACAGCTTTGTACGAGATCTTCAGTTTCTTGGCAATTTCTCGCATGGAATAGCCTTCATTTCTCAGAACAAGAATAGACTGACGAGTTTCAGACGAAAGCTCTTTGTTTCTGGACATTTTGAGCCTGTAATCGAACCCACAATTGCTGATGCGCCAGATACTCAACTAGTCTCAAGAAGGCCAGTTTTATTGCTTCTTTAATCAGCACAATAGTTTTCAGCTGTGCTAACATAACTGCTAAAAGATTTTCTAATGATCAATTCGCCTTTTAAAATGATAAACTTGCATTAGCAAACACAACGTGCCATTGGAACACAGGACTGATGGTTGCTGATAATGGGCCTCTGTACGCCTATGTAGATATTCCATAAAAAAATCAGCCGTTTCCATCTACAATAGCCATTTACAACATTAACAATGTCTATACTGTATGTCTGATCACTCACCACCTTCCAGAGACACTTGAAACCCCACCTCTTTAAGGAATACCTGGGATAGGATAAAGTAATCCGTCTACCCCCCCTTACCCCACCCCACCCCCCCTAAAAAAAACATATTGTAAAGTGTTTATCCCACTGGCTATAAGGTGAATGCACCAATTTGTAAGTCGCTCTGGATAAGAGCGTCTGCTAAATGACGTAAATGTAAATGTAAATGATCAATTTGATGAAAATTGCTTTTCTTTCGAAAACAAGGAAATGTCTAAGTGACCCCACATTTCTGAACGGTAGTGTATGTACTGTACCATGTCTGGCATGGGTTTGAATCCAGCCCACACCTTTCTATAGTAGCATAAACAGCTTTCCTGTATTTCTCTCACTGGGCCCTATTTTAAAAAACTTAACGCAATGGTAAGTCTTAACACTGGCTGTAGCGATAGACAGTGCATTCGGAAAGTATTCAGACCCCTTGACTTTTTCCACATTTCGTTACATTACAGCCTTATTCTAAAATGTATGTATTTTAGTTTTTTTCATCAATCTACACACAATACCCCATAATGACAAAGTAAAAATTGGTTTTTAGACATTTTTGCAAATGTGTATAAAAAAACAAATGGAAATATCACATTTACATAAGTATTTAGACCCTTTACTCAGTACTTTGTTGAAACACCTTTGGCGGTGATTACAGCCTCAAGTCTCCTTGGGTATGATGCTACAAGCTTAGCACAACTGTATTTGGGGAGTTTCTCCCATTCTTCTCTGCTCCCGAGTGGCACAGCGGTCTAAGACACTGCATCTCAGTGCTTGAGGCGTCACTACAGACCCCCTGGTTTGATTCCAGGCTGTATCACATCTGGCTGTGATTGGGAGTCACATAGGGTGGCGCACAATTGGCCCAGCGTCATCTGTGCCTCGACGCAATTCTGTCTCAGCGCTCTACGGACAATTCCTTTGACCTAAAGGCTTGGTTTTTGCTCTGACATGGACTGTAAACTGTGGTACCTTATATAGACAGGTGTGTGCCTTTCCAAATCATGTCCAATCAATTGAATTGACCACAGGTGGACATCAATCAATTTGTAGAAACATCTCAAGAATGATCAATGGAAACAGGATGCACCTGAGCTCAATTTCAAAATAAGGTATTTCTGATTTTAATTATTTATAAATTAGCAAAAAAATCTAAAAGCCTGTCTTAGCTTTGTCATTATGGGGTATTGTGTGTAGATTGATGAGGAATTGTTTTTATTTAATCAATTTTAGAATAAGGCTGAAACATAACAAAATGTGGAAAAAGTCAAGGGGTCTGATTACTTTCCGAATGCACTGTAGGTCGAGGGGTGTGTCCAAAATATTTTGATTATTTTCACAGTGATAATTATGGTTGCATTAGCTGATGGTTGGGCGAAAGGGCTGGGTTTTGATGAGTAAATACGTTTTAGGAGTCGAGGCTTGATCCAATACTGCCCAATCAGAACCTGCTCCATCGCTAAATATGTGGTTGCTTCAAGCTGTGTATTTAACGTATTTAATATTGAGTTGTCATCAAGTCCAATTCCACAGGAGGGCATGGATGTTCATCCTATCATTTGCAGATTGCTATTGTAATTATTCAAAAGTAGACTATAAAATGACTAGTTATAATAAACATGTAGGCCTATCCAGTTTTTTACATTAAAAAGTTTTACATGAAATATTATCATACATTGCATTTGCATTTTGAAAAAGATTTGCATGCCAGAGCCATGGACATGCTCACAAAACATTATAATAAGATTAGCCTACCTTCACCGTTGATATGGCCTGTAGTGACAAATTGTTAAGGTAAACAAACAGGTAAATATCAATAGCCTAGCCTAGTGGATTCAGCACCACAGACAGTGATATTTAGGTCCAAATCTTTAGCAAAATGATACATTCAAAACCATAAGCAGTACTTTTTTTAACAACTTGATGCGTCTAAACAGGCTTCCCAGACACTGACATCTTTCATTCAATTTACATCGCACATAGTGAGTCCAAACCTTTCACAGAACTGAACACAGATCTAATACAAAGAGAAAGCAGGGATGTCCAATCACCGTTATACTGCTCCTACATATACTTTTTTTAGAAACATAATGGAACCATCTTACTTTTCCAGAAATAGCAGACGGCTCCTAAATTGCATTGCACATTGTCAGCATGAAGCATTGTATCATAACATCGCCAGGATAAAAAAGATAACGCTGTTGAACCAGGCTTCGTTATAGTAGCCTAGGGTAAGGCTGGCCTACTGGCTTGTTTTTTAAATGGGGAACAAGCAATTGTTACAGGAAAATCACTTCTAAATACGAGAGTCGCCAGCATCATCTCATCTCTCGTTTCATGATGGTGATATGGACACATGAAGCCTACATGGAAGGGGTTTTACGCATGTCCAAAACAGGAGCTGGCAAAAAATCTAAGCCTACAATATATGCCAAATAAAAAGGGGATGTCCGCTCACTGTTTTGCTGCTCCAAAACTTGGTATTTTAATAAAGCTAGCTTTGGCGATAAAGATTTATTTCAAAGCAGTCTCACGAGCCAAACCCTTTATTGATAGCTTTGGCTACTTGGTGAACTCATTGGGACTGAAATTGACACCACCTGCAGTGAATAAATGAAGTGTTATTTAAATCACAGTGTGATCATCGCCGCATGGTGTTGTTGTTACTCGACTGTGAGAAAGACATGGGAGAGTACTTATTACAATATTTCCCAGCATGAGTTGTTGCAGGTAGATTTTTTGAATAGTTTGTTTTCATATCTGTTTCTACATGCACATTGATTGATTCATTGATATTATATTACACAAAGATAAATTACATACATTTTCCCAAACTAATCCAATCAAGTGGTTGAACTAATTTCAACCGTTATTGAGATGGTTGTTTCACATTGTACCTTTTTATGCAGTTAGAGTTTTTACAATGTGTTAACATAAATGTCAAAGAAACTTTATTTTAACAGTGCATTACCATAAAGAAAGCACTGAGAAAGTAAGTCACTGGGCTTGGGGTTAGACCCTTATATCTTAACCAGCTGACTTTAACAACGCGTTCAAAGCCCGCTCTGTGTGTGGGGAATAAAAAAATAACCTGGAAGAGTGATGGGAAAATGAAGCATCCTGACACATTAACCTATTTTACATTTTAGTCATTTAGCAGACACTCTTATCCAGAGCAACTTACAGTTAGTGAGTGCATACATTATTGTTATTAAATTTTTTCAGCCAACGTGGGATTTGACCCCCCAACCCTGGCGTTGCAAACACCATGCTCTACCAACTGAGCTACATCCCTGCCGGCCATTCCCTCCCCTACCCTGGACGACACTGGGCCAATTGTGCACCACCCCATGGGTCTCCCAGTCGCGGCTGGCTACAACAGAGCCTGGATTCAAACCAGGATCTCTAGGGCACAGCTAACACTGCGATGCAGTACCTTACACCACTGCGCCACTCGGGAGGCTGGAAAGCATCACTTTCCAGCCAATTGTGTCAAAAATAGGTTAGTTACTCAAGGTTTTGATCTACACAGTGTACACAAGTGGCACCTGCTGGTCAAAATAATTTAGAGAAGCCAAATTATTATAGATGACGTACCACAAGCTGTAGCGCGTTCGCAGAGTATCCATTTTGTCTTCTACCAAACCAATACCAAACCAATCAGGTGGTTTGTTTGATGAAACGAAGCTTCAGACGTTGATAATGTGTTTCTGATAAAGTGATACAGGCATCGGCACACTGCTTCGAATGTAAACTGCTTAGAAATTTTTACGCATGTCTTGGAGCTCCGGCATCAAACACTACCCTTTACTACAACATGACTAAGAGCAGTGCTTGAAGTTGGCTTTCAACCGCTTGAGTACTGGCACCTTTTCTAGAATATTGGCTCTAATATCAAATCAAATCAAATCAAATTGTATTTGCCACATGCGCCGAATACAACAGGTGTAGACCTTAGAGTGAAATGCTTACTTACAAGCCCTTAACCAACAATGCAGTTTTAAGAAGAAAAAAAAAGTGTTAAATAAAAAATAAATAAGTAAAGAATAAAAATAACACAAAATTAAAGAGCAGCAGTAAAATAAAATAACAGTAGGGAGGCTATATACAGGGGGTACCGGTACAGAGTCAATGTGCGGGGGCACCGGTTAGTCTGGGTAATTGAGGTAATATGTACATGTGGGTAGAGTTAAAGTGACTATGCATAGATAATAAACTGAGTAGCAGCAGAGTAAAAGAGGGGGTGGGGTGGGGTGGGGTGGGGTGGGGTGGGGAGGGGGGGACAATGCAAATAGTCTGGGTAGCCATGAATAGCTGTTCAGGAGTCTTATTGCTTGGGGGTTGAAGCTGTTAAGAAGACTTTTGGACCTAGACTTGGCGCTCCGGTTCCGCTTGCTGTGCAGTAGCAGAGAGAACAGTCTTTGACTAGGGTGGCTGGAGTCTTTGACAATTTGTAGGGCCTTCCTCTGACACCACCTGGTATAGAGGTCCTGGATGGCAGGAAGCTTGGCCCCAGTGATGTACTAGGCCATACGCACTACCTTCTGTAGTGCCTTGCGGTCGGAGGCTGAGCAGTTGCCATACCAGGCGGTGATGTAACCATTCAGGGTGCTCTCGATGGTGCAGCTGTATACCTTTTTGAGGATCTGAGGACCCATGCCAAATCTTTTCAGTCTCCTGAGGGGGAATAGGCTTTGTCGTGCCCTCTTCACGACTGTCTTGGTGTGTTTGGACCATGATAGTTTGTTGGTGATGTGGACACCAAGGAACTTGAAGCACTCAACCTGTTCTACTACAGCCTCGTCGATGAGAATGGGGGCATGCTGAGTCCTCTTTTTATTCCTGCAGTCCACAATCATCTCCGTTGTCTTGATCACATTGAGGGAGAAGTTGTTAACCTGGCACCACACGGCCAGGTCTCTGACCTCCTCCCTGTAGGCTGTCTCATCATTGTCGGTGATCAGGCCTATCAATGTTGTGTCGTCGGCAACTTAATGATGTGTTGGAGTTGTGCCTGGTCATGCAGTCATGGGTGAACAGGGAGTACAGGAGGTGACTGAGCACGCACCTTGAGGGGCCCCCATGTTGAGGATCAGCGTGGCAGATGTGTTTTTACCTACCTTACCACCTGGGGGCGGCCGGTCAAGAAGTCCAGGATCCAGTTAATTTTTAACACATCCATGTGTCTAGATAAGGACGACAAATATTTTAACACAGTCTGTGTAGGCAGTAAATTAGTTTTTTAAATGTTTCTACACATTTTCTGTCATTTCCTAGTGATAGTTAGATATTCAGTCCAGGAAAACCAACTCATATACAGAAGAACAGTTGTCTTAGCCATTTGTTAAATACTGTAATCATTTAGTCAAAATATGACCTTTACCATACACCAGTTAAACTGGTACAACACTTTAACTCACGGGTGGACAAAAAAAGAATAAACAGAAAGCCACACCTCCAATACAATTTCCCAGCGTGCCTTTTCAAGTGTATTGTAGTTACTACCCATGACGGTAATTGTTAATGACAGAGACATAGTTGTTGAATGCATTAATAATCATTCTGATTGCTAGCAACAAGTAAGTTCCTAATGAAATGTTATATTAATATTTTTAATGATGATACATATCTCGTAAGGCCCAGTTTTAGCCTTAAACAGTGACCTGAAACTCATGAAGTATTCCAGATGATGGGGAAGTGAAGCTTCCTGAAGCGGTGAATATTTCCAGCCAATTGTATCGACGATAGGTTTGTTACTCGAGGCTTTGATCAACACAGTATACACTATTGCCACCTGGTGGTCGAAATAATTTATAACAGCCAAATGATTATAGATTACCTGGAACACGCCATGTTGTGCGTGCAGTGCAGCCTTCTGCTGTAACCAATACCAAGTCAATCAGGTGGTTGTTCGACGAAACAAAGCTTTGGACTTCATTGATCACATGCTTCTGATAAAGCGACACAAGCATCGGCACACTGCTTCGAAATAAACTGCTTTGCGTAACATCACTACTCATTCCCTCCCATTTCCAGGAGGATTGCAACTGGGAATTCTGGAAATCCTCGGAAACTTTTGAGAATGTATCAACATTTCGCAACCCTACCTGGAAGTCACATTATACTGGCTTGCAAAGTGTAATTCCTATTGGACCACAGCTAGTGTTCATTGACATTTTTATTCCCCTGCAACCAGCATTCAAGAATACTGCCAGGGTTAGTAAGATGGTTTAAACTGGAACAACCATTTCCGTAACGGTTGCAAAATAACGGACTAACTGATTGGATTAGTTTAGATGAATGTATGTTATTTATCTTTGTGTAACATAAGATTAATCAATCAATGTACATGCAAAAACACTGACTGATAGGGTTAAAAACTATATATATTTTAATCTACCTGCAGTAGAGCATGCTGGGAAATATGATAATGCTTATGATAACTAGCCTAACTTCTTGAAAACGTGTTTGAGACACATTATATTTTTATAAATCAGGGCTAAAATGTTGCCTTGTCCGCTCTGCATTAGCTTCAAATGGACACGTCATTCAGATAAATAATACATTTACTTTGTTTCTTGTTTCATATTCCTCCTGCTGGCTGGCTGAGGCTCACTCCAGGCTATAAGGTGTCTTTCACATTTCAGGACGTGAGGGCCAGAGTCTGGGGCCGCAGCATAGATGCATGAAGACTTCAGATCCGCAATGTGATTGGTCAATAATCTAACACATCTAGGGTGTGGTGCATGGTTTTCAGTTTTTAACACATTAATTGTAGGAAATAACACATGTGTTGAAAATGTACACAAATCATGTTGTGCCAACACAGTGATTGTGTTAAAAGTAACATGTCGTCCCGCAGCACTGGGAGCAAGAAAGCTCACCACACAAAGTTCAGAATAGTAGCCAGTCGTCCTCACTACGAGCTCTCTGCCTCAGCACTATTCCCCTTTCTCCCATTCCTCTCACGCTTCAGGCTACTCCTCAAATGGGGCAGGAACTTCTTTCTTTCTTTCTTTGGGTTTTGGTTTCATTTCGTTCAGAGGGCTTTTTCTGTCTTTAAACCATACTTTTTGTGTTTCATGTAAATAATTAAGTTGGAGCAACAATGCTGACTTTCATGCATCCATAATTTAGAGAAATTTCATGTTGCATGAGCGTTGACTGCTTCTTGCGACTGCTTCTTGCATCAATTACAATGAATGTTCTCCCACTTGTGCTCCATAAGGACTTTCAGTGCTCGTTTGTGTGTGTGTGTGTGTGTGTGTATCTCTGTGTGTGTGTGTGTATCAATGTTTCTGTGTTTCTTTCTACATAACTGCGTTTCTTGACAATCGTCATTTTCAGTACTTTATGTCTAGACCATTTATGTAAGCTTCTATGGTTACACTTTTCTATCTCTGATTCCGCTGCATAGCGTGACAGGATATTGCAGCAGCAGGGACAAGGACAGGGTCATAGAAAGTAGGGGTTATGGGGAGTGACAGGGGGGGATGAGGGGGGTTAGGGGGTAAATATCAGTGCAGAGAGACATGTTTTCCCTGGTCTCCCTGACACAAACACACATACACACGCACACATATTCCCGAGGTGTTCGGCGGACCCCACTTTTCTAAGCTCCGCTGAGCTCCACTGTCTCTTCGGTTCCCGTCAGCACGTCAGGGCCAACTAGCACCTGATCCCCAATGGTATACAGCATCAAACGGCCCGAGGAGAAGCCTTTTATCCCGAACAGAACGCCACTCCACCGCTCTGTGTCACAGGGAAGCAAGTGAAGCTTCTGCAATGGAAAGCGGACGGGAAGTTTGAATGCATCGGAGTGAAAGTCGACGGCTTCATCCCACATGGCACCCTATTCCCTATATAGTGCCATACTTGTGGCCAGAGCTCTATTGGCCCTGGTCAAAAGTAATGAGCTACATAGGGAATAGAGTGCCAGTTGGAACACATCTGAGTCTGAGAACGTGGTGGTGGGGAAATGTGGAAAGGTCACGTTTGAAAAAATTGAAAATCTAAAGTAGGAAGACACAGCTAGCTAGCTCCAAGACAGTGCACATTTAACTACTTTAGTTAAAACACTATCAAAGCTTATTGTGAAATAGACACAAATTACACAATTTCCTTCATAACTTCCGGTTAGGGGTTAAGGTTAGGGAAGAAAGGTTAGGGTTAGATCATTGTCCATGATGTGATTTAATGTGATTTTTTATTTATTTTTATTTATTTCACCTTTATTTAACCAGGTAAGCCAGTTGAGAACAAGTTCTCATTTACAACTGCGACCTGGCCAAGATAAAGCAAAGCAGTGCGATAAAAACAACACAGAGTTACATATGGGGTAAAAAAACATAAAGTCAAAAATACAACAGAAAATATATATACAGTGTGTGCAAATGTAGCAAGTTATGGAGGTAAGGCAATAAATAGGCTATAGTGCAAAATAATTACAATAGTATTAACACTGGAATGCTAGATGTGGAAGAGATTATGTGCAAATAGAGATACTGGGGTACAAATGAGCAAAATAAATAACAATATAGGGATGAGGTAGTTGGGCGGGCTAATTTCAGATGGGCTGTGTACAGGTGCAGTGATCGGTAAGGTGCTCTGACAACTGATGCTTAAAGTTAGTGAGGGAGATAAGAGTCTCCAGCTTCAGAGATTTTTGCAATTCGTTCCAGTCATTGGCAGCAGAGAACTGGAAGGAATGGCGGCCAAAGGAGGTGTTGGCTTTGGGAATGACCAGTGAGATATACCTGCTGGAGCGCAGACTACGGGTGGGTGCTGCTATGGTGACCAATGAGCTAAGATAAGGCGGGGATTTGCCTAGCAGTGATTTATAGATGGCCTGGAGCCAGTGGGTTTGACGACGAACATGTAGTGAGGACCAGCCAACAAGAGCGTACAGGTCACAGTGGTGGGTAGTGTATGGGGCTTTGGAGACAAAACGGATGGCACTGTGATAGACTACATCCAATTTGCTGAGTAGAGTGTTGGAGGCTATTTTGTAAATGACATCGCCAAAGTCAAGGATCGGTGGGATAGTCAGTTTTACGAGGGCATGTTTGGCAGCATGAGTGAAGGAGGCTTTGTTGCGAAATAGGAAGCAGATTCTAGATTTAACTTTGGATTGGAGATTCTTTATGTGAGTCTGGAAGGAGAGTTTACAGTCTAACCAGACACCTAGGTATTTGTAGTTGTCCACATACTCTAGGTCAGACCCGTCGAGAGTGGTGATTCTAGTCGGGTGGGCGGGTGCCAGCAGCGTTCGATTGAAAAGCATGTATTTAGTTTTACTAGTGTTTAAGAGCAGTTGGAGGCTACTGAAGGAGTGTTGTATGGCATTGAAGCTCGTTTGGAGGTTTGTTAACACAGTGTCCAATGAAGGGCCAGATGTATACAAAATGGTGTCGTCTGCGTAGAGGTGGATCTGAGAGTCACCAGCAGCAAGAGCGACATCATTGATATACACGGAGAAAAGTGTCGGCCCAAGAATTGAACCCTGTGGCACCCCCATAGAGACTGCCATAGGTCCAGACAACAGGCCCTCCGACTTGACACACTGAACTCTATCTGAGAAGTAGTTGGTGAACCAGGCGAGGCAGTCATTTGAGAAACCAAGGCTATTTAGTCTGCCAATAAGAATGCGGTGGTTGACAGAGTCGAAAGCCTTGGCCAGGTCGATGAAGACGGCTGCACAGTACTGTCTATTATCAATCGCGGTTATAATATCGTTTAGGACCTTGAGCGTGGCTGAAGTGCACCCATGACCAGCTCGGAAACCGGATTGCATAGCGGAGAAGGTACGGTGGGATTCGAAATGGTCGGTGATCTGTTTGTTAACTTGGCTTTCAAATGCTTTTGAAAGGTAGGGCAGGATGGATATAGGTCTGTAGCAGTTTGGATCTAGAGTGTCACCCCCTTTGAAGAGGGGGATGACCGCGGCAGCTTTCCAATCTCTGGGGATCTCAGATGTTATGAAAGAGAGGTTGAACAGACTAGTAATAGGGGTTGCGACAATTTCTGTGGCTAGTTTTAGAAAGAAAGGGTCCAGATTGTCTAGCCCAGCTGATTTGTAGGGGTCCAGATTTTGCAGCTCTTTCAGAACATCAGCTGTCTGAATTTGTGTGAAGGAGAAGCGGGGGGGGGCATGGGCAAGTTGCAGCGGAGGGTGCAGAGTTGGTGGCCGGGGTAGTGGTAGCCAGATGGAAAGCATGGCCAGCCGTAGCAAAATGCTTGTTGAAATTCTCGATTATTGTAGATTTATCGGTGGTGATAGTGTTTCCTAGCCTCAGTGCAGTGGGCAACTGGGAGCAAGTGCTCTTATTCTCCATGGACTTTACAGTGTCCCAAAACTTTTTGGAGTTAGTGCTACAGGATGCACATTTCTGTTTGAAAAAGTTAGCCTTTGCTTTCCTGACTGCTTGTGTATATTGGTTCCTAACTTCCCTGAAAAGTTGCACATCGCGGGGGCTATTTGATGCTAATGCAGTACGCCACAGGATGTTTTTGTGCTGGTCAAGGGCAGTCAAGTCTGAGGAGAACCAGGGGCTATATCGGTTCTTAGTTCTGTATTTTTTGAATGGGGCATGTTTATTTAAGATTGAGAGGAAATTACTTTTAAGGAACAACCAGGCATCCTCTACTGACGGAATGAGATCTATATCCATCCAGGATACCTGGGCCAGGTCAATTAGGAAGGCCTGCTCGCTAAAGTGTTTTAGGGAGCGTTTGACAGTGATGAGGGGTGGTCGTTTGACCGCGGACCCGTTACGGACGCAGGCAATAAGGCAGTGATCGCTGAGATCCTGGTTGAAGACAGCTGAGGTGTATTTAGAGGGCATGTTAGTCAGGATGATATCTATGAGGGTACCCATGTTTACGGATTTAGGGTTGTACCTGGTAGGTTCGTTGATAATTTGCGTGAGATTGAGGGCATCTAGATTTGAACATGCAATGTTTGGGTGCTAGCCCATTGCGTTATACACACACCCATCCTCCTTGACTGATATCCCTCATATCGTTTCTGTCTTAAGTAACCTACTGTCTTTATCTTTGATTGTACTACACAATACTTTTTCATGTGTCTGTCACAAATTTCCAATAATTAATTTGTGTCTGTTTCACAATAACCTGTGATAGTGGGTTGGAATGTCATAAATCTTGCTGTCTTAATTATAATAAACATTGATTACATCCCAAATGGCACTCTATATAGTGTACTATTTCTGACCAGGGTCCACCTTTTCCCTACCAGCCCTCGTCCAAAGTAGTACATAATATAGGGAATAGGGTGCTATTTGGGACGCAACAATAGTTCACTTTAGTTGACCCAGTGCCTAATTCATGCTGTCTTACAATTACACAATCAGTCAATCAAATGTATTTATAAAGCCCGTTTTACATCAGCAGATGTCACAAAGTGCTATACAGAAACCCAGCCTAAAACCCCAAACAGCAAGCAATGCAGATGTAGAAGCACAGTGGCTAGGAAAAACTCCCTAGAAAGGCAGGAACCTAGGCTCTGAGGGGTTGCCAGTCCTCTTCTGGCTGTGCCAGGTGGAGATTATAAGAGTACAAGGCCATTTAAGGTCAGATTGTTCTTCAAGATGTTCAAACGTTCATAGATGACCATCAGGGTCAAATAATAATCAGTGGTTGTAGAGGGTGCAACAGGTCAGTACCTCAGGAGTAAATGTCAGTTGGCTTTTCATAGCCGAGCATTCAGAGGTCGAGACAGCAGGTGCGAGAGAGAGAGAGAGAGAGAGAGAGAGAGAGAGAGAGAGAGAGAGAGAGAGAGAGAGAGAGAGAGAGAGAGAGAGAGAGAGAGAGAGAGAGAGAGAGAGAGAGAGAGAGAGAGAGAGAGAGAGAGAGAGAGAGAGAGAGAGAGAGAGAGAGAGAGAGAGAGAGAGAGAGAGAGAGAGAGTCGAAAACAGCAGGTCCGGGACAAGGTAGCACGTCCGGTGAACAGGTCAGGGTTCCCTAGCTGCTGGCAGAACAGTTGAAACTGGAGCAGCAGCACAACCAGGTGGACTGGGGACAGCCAGGAGTCATCAGGCCAGGTAATCCTGAGGCATGATCCTAGGGCGAGGGGAGGGAGAGAGTGAGAGAGAGAGAATTAGAGGGATCATACTTAAATTCACACATGACACCAGATAAGACAGGAGAATTACACCAGATATAACAGACTGACCCTAGCCCCCTGGCACATGGACTATTGCAGCATAGATACTGGAGACTGAGACAGGTGTGGGTCGGGGGGACACTGTGGCCCCGTCCGACGATACCCCTGGACAGGGCCAACCAGGCAGGATATAACCCCACCCACTTTGCCAAAGCACAGCCCCCAAACCACTACAGGGATATCAACAGACCACCAACTTACTACCCTGAGACAAGGCTGAGTATAGCCCACAAAGATCTCCTCCACCACACGAGCCCGAGGGGGCGCAAAAAAAGACAGGAAGATCACGTCTGTGACTCAACCCACTCAAGTGACGCACCCCTCCTAGGGACGGCATGGAAGAGCACTAGTAAGCCAGTGACTCTGCCCCCGTAATAGGGTCAGAGGCAGAGAATCGCAGTGGAGAGAGGGGAGCCAGCCAGGCAGAGACAGCAAGGGTGGTTCGTCGCTCCAGTGCCTTGCCGTTCACCTTCGCACCCCTGGGCCAGACTACACTCAATCATAGGACCTACTGAAGAGATGAGTCTTCAGTAATGACTTAAAGGTTGAGACAGAGTCTGCGTCTCTCACATAAAAACCATTCCATAAAAACAGAGCTCTATAGGAGAAAGCCCTGCCTCCAGCTGTTTGCTTAGAAATTCTAGGGACAATAAGGAGGCCTGCTTCTTGTGACCGTAGCGTATGTGTAGGTATGTACGGCAGGACCAAATCGGAGAGATAGGTAGGAGCAAGCCCATGTAATGCTTTGTAGGTTAGCAGTACAACCTTGAAATCAGCCCTAGCCTTAACAGGAAGCCAGCACTGGAGTAATATGATACAATATTTTGGTTATAGTCAGGATTCTAGCAGCCATGTTTAGCACTAACTGAAGTTTAGCCGTAGAGTACAGCATTAGAGTAGTCTAATCTAGAAGTGACAAAAGCAGTTTCCGATTTTTGCAATGTTACAAAGATGATATGTTCCAGGCTGTAAAGTGTCTTTCACATTTCAGGACGTGAGGGCCAGAGTGTGGAGCCGTAGCATAGATGCATGAAGACTTCAGATCCGCAATGTGATTGGTCAATAATCTAACACATCTAGGGTGTGGTGCATGGTTTTCAGTTTTTAACACATTAATTGTAGGAATTAACACAACATGTGTTGAAAATGTACACAAATCATGTTGTGCCAACACAGTGATTGTGTTAAAAGTAACACAACATGTCGTGCCGCAGCACTGGGAGCAAGAAAGCTCACCACACAAAGTTCAGAATAGTAGCCAGTCGTCCTCACTACGAGCTCTCTGCCTCAGCACTATTCCTCTGTCTCCCATTCCTCTCACGCTTCAGGCTACTCCTCAAATGGGCCAGGAACTTCTTTCTTTCTTTGTTTTTTCATAATGAAGTGGAAGGCGGCAAAATGTTTTACTTTTAAACTCGGACAAAAAAGAGATGCTAGTTCTAGGTCCCAAGAAACAAAGAGATCTGCTGTTGGATCTGACAATTAATCATGATGGTTGTACAGTCGCCTAAAATAAAACTGTGAAGGACCTCAGCATTACTCTGGACCCTGATCTCTCTGACTGTGCTAGTGATAGACTCCACTAAGCTAGCAGGCTGGCTAACAGCCTGCTGCCTGCACCCTATCTCATTGTGGAGCTAGAGGAGTTAGAGCCCTGTCTATGTTCATAGATAAGATGAGAGCACCCCTCCAGCTAAGATGGAGTCCGCCACTAGTCAGCAGGCCAGGCTTGGTCCTGTTTGTGGGTGAGTCCCAGAAAGAGGGCCAATTATCTACAAATTCTATCTTTTAGGAGGGGCAGAAAACAGTTTTTAACCAGCGATTGAGTTGTGAGACTCTGCTGTAGAGCTCATCACTCCCCCTATCTGGGAGGGGGCCAGAGACAATTACTCGATGCCGACACGTCTTTCTAGCTGATTTACACAAAACATCCTGTCAAAAGTAGTGTATAAACTACACTGTTTAAAAAAGGAAAAAAAAGTGATTGTTTAAGTTTAACCCCATTTATTTGAACCTGGGTCCAGTGACTGACTCACGGGTGTCCAAAAACAACTAACTGCTAACCATGCCCCCACTAAGCCACGCCTCCAAGTTACTTTACTTTACTTGCTTTGCCTTTTCAAGTGAATTGTACAGTTAACACCCATGACTGTATTTGTTAGTAACATAGACATGCTTGTTGAATTCATTCATTTTCAGTCCTGTGGCCTTCTCCAAGTGACTTCCTAGGCAAATGTTATCATAAAAATTTAACTTTTTATGAAAAAACATATTCTGAGACCTAGTTTTAACCTAATATAGAGGCCTGAAACTCATGGTTTACAGGCCACATCAGGCCTGCAATTAGGGTTGCATTAAAAAAAAAAATACTTTCCCAGAAACTCTGGTTGAAGGATTCCAGATTTTCTTCTTATTCCCTCCCGTTTCCAGGAATTTACCAACCAGGATTTCTGGACAATTTTTGGAAAGTTAACAGGATTTTGTAACCCACCTGCAAATCAGATTATGCTGGTTTTCAATGTAATGTGTAATTCCTATTGGAATTCAGCCAGAGTTAGAATATCCAACACATTTTCACCCTCAACCTATATTCAGAATGACTGTCAGGATTAGGTATATTGATTAAGTAGACTACCTAAACCATTAAAACTGGAACAACCATTTTAGTAACGGGTGCAGTACATCTAACTAACTGATTGGATTAGTTTAATAGAAAAATGTATGTTATTTATCTTTGTGTAGCATAATATTAATCAATCAATGTACATGCAAAAACAGATATTCAAAACATTCCTACAAAAAAACAGTAGAGAATGCAGGAAAATATTTAGTATTTTTACGAACCAAAAGACTCTTACTGTAATATTTTTTACCGTTGTTTTACAGTAACTTAGAGGTAACTGGCTGCCAGTATATTAAGAACTGAACCGTCTGATTCAGCATATGTCATTCAGAGGGAGGGGTGTCCACATTCTGTAAAGGTGGGGGAGGTGGAGAGTTGTTTGAATTCAGGCTAAGTGATGTTATAATTCTCCTACCGTCCACAAGGGGCCTGCATTTTACATGTAGCTCCTATGTTATGTGTGCTTGGGTTACTTTTAACAATGGAAAATGATTTATTTGTATGCTGTGCCTTTCTGATTGCATATGGCTAGGGTGCCATTTGGGACAGAACCAGGTAGTATTTATCTCTGGTACATTGGAAATGACCATGCTGTACACAACTCTGTACACAACTCTACTCCACTTTCACAGATAGATGTGCTAGGAGTCAACACTTCCTCTCATAATTTCCCTTTGTTTCTACCTAAAGTATAAGTGGAGGAAGACATGAAAAGCTTTGTCTGGGTGCTTCAAAGACATAAGGGATCACTTTGTAGTCTACTTTTTGTAGTCTGTGCCACTTTTAATCTTGGGCAGAAAAAAAGAGTCTGCTCTCCTTTCCTCTCTCATCTCAGTCAGACAAAAAAAATTGTCTGCTCTCCTTTCTCTATCTCTTTTATTTTCTTCTGATATCTTTCTCTCTTTCAGTTCTACCGTTTCATGACCAATTTGTCCATGTAACTACCAGGTGACAGGAACAAGTTGTTGCTTCCTCTCTTTTGGCCAATCGACAACCATTGAAGGGGTGGACTTTTTCCTGGAAGCATCACAACACACCGTGTCTCTATTACATTATGCATATCACACCAGACCTATGTCCAGATTAGCAGAACAACCAGAACACAACTGTATCCAATTTCTACGCAGTATCTAGGACTATTGTGGTGGACCCCCTCTGCGGTCTTTCTTCCTCCATCCCTAGAAGACTGAAAAGACAAAAAAGAGTCCTTCTCTTCGATAAGACCATACGTTCAATTTGTTCTGTCAATTACGATCTCCTGGCCTGCCAGTGTGATGGAAAGCGTTGCTCAATGGGGTGGAATGTCACCCTGTCAAACCCCGCCCCTCTACCCCGATCGTACCCTGCCCTGCGGGAATGAGAGACCCCAATAGGGGCCGAGACCCCCTGTCTTTTATGGGGGCCCAGTCAAGCTTTGTCTGACAGATTGGCTGAGGCACTAACCAGTCCAGAGAAACAAAGAGGTCAGGGACACCGGGAGAAGAAGAATGGGCTGGCAAATGAGAAAGAGATATATTGAAAGGGACAAGAGAGGAGACGGAGGGAAGGGGAAAAAACATATTGAACTTGATGGAGAGAGCAACCTTTTGTCCATATGTGCTGTGGAGGACGACAACAGCCGTCATCTGTATTTTATGTACCATACAACAGACTGAATTACTCTGTCAGGAAGATGAAAGAGACTGGAAAGGCTTGGAGAGGAAGGAAAAAAGAGCATACTGTTCTCAGAGAAAAGATGTCAAGAGAGAAGGAACGAAATATGACTTGCAGTGCACAAGGGGAATATGGGTTATGTTTGGAGTACTGTAGTTATATCACTTTTACAATATCAAAATAGCTTGGAACAGTTGATAATAAGAGCCACTGGTCACATAATGATAGGCTACTAAAGAAATACGAATGATAACGCATTCAATTTGGTATAGAACATTTCACAAACCCAGAGTGCTTGAAAATTGTAATGAAACCAAACCCACACCATGTCACACTGCCTTCCTCTAATATATTTTCATTTACTAACTAAGCATGGTTGAATAATTCCTGCAATGTTCTATTCTGAAGTTGAAACAAATAAAGAAGAAAACACATGCACAAAGTTTGCATCCCAAATGGCATCCTATTCCCTATATAGTGCACTACTTTTGATACACTATGTAGGGAATAGGATGCCATTTGGGACGTACCCAAAAACACTCAACACTTCACTTTACCATATTCATTTCATGATTGCTTTAAATGAAACATTGGTTTTTCCTCCTGCTCCTTCTTTACGGATGACAATTTTTCTCTACTCTGAACAGGGATCAGATTTTCCGTGACCATGTCTAATGCGGGCTATGTGCTTTGTGTGTATTGGCATGCATCTAATTTCCCATAGTCTTTACGCCAATTTGGTAAACGAATTGCTTTGCCTCTGACTGGGCAAGGCAGTGATATATAATGTAGTTTTAAGTTTGAACTTTTATGTTATAAATCCCTGTACAGATCCATCCGTGTACGACATGCTCTCATTAAAATGCATAAGGGCGGTTGCTTCATGCAAGAGAAGATCATTTTTTTCTTCTTCCTCTTCCTTTCCTCTCTCCCCCTCTTTCTCTGTTTTCCAATTCACCGCACAAGGAAATAAGGAAATTAGTACACCCACTTCACTCCGCGCACACTCACAAGGCACTTTATTCACTTGCAAAACCGAAAGATTAAATGAGTGGCTTTTGTGGAACAAGAACCCGCCCCTGCCCCTCCTCTCTCTTCTCTCTTCTCTCTCTCTCTCTCTCTCTCTCTCTCTCTTCTCTCTCTCTCTCTCTCTCTCTCTCTCTCTCTCTCTCTCTCTCTCTCTCTCTCTCTCTCTCTCTCTCTCTCTCTCTCTCTTCTCTCTCTCTCTCTCTCTCTCTCTCTCTCTCTCTCTCTCTCTCTCTCTCTCTCTCTCTCTCTCTCTCTCTCTCTCTCTCTCTCTCTCTCTCTCTCTCTCTCTCTCTCTCTCTCTCTCTCTCTCTCTCTCTCTCTCTCTCTCTCTCTCTCTCTCTCTCGCTCCTCCTCCCTTTCGCTGCTCTTCACAGCATTCCTGTCCCCCTGCTTCAGGTTGCAGATTGCTGGATTACGATGGATCAAGAGGGCTGACCGCTGATTGTGCACAGCAGCAAATGCTCCTTTAGTCTGATTGGCTCCTGGGGGGATGACACTGTGGATGAGAGTGTGGAGACAGAACGAGAGAGAGAGAGAGAGAGTGCCCGTGGAAAGTAAAAGGGGAGGAAGAGAGGAAGAAGAGTGTGTTGAGAGCAAGACACACAGAGAGAGAGAGAGAGAGAGAGAGAGAGAGAGAGAGAGAGAGAGAGAGAGAGAGAGAGAGAGATAGAGAGAGAGAGAAACTTTTCAAAGGACAGCCAGTGTAGTTGAGAGGGAGCATTGACCCAAGGTGACTCTATAGGGAACTGATGCACTGCAGGCAGTTACTTCCACAACTTTTACAAGGGAATTTAGTGAGCTTTGAGAGAAAAGAAGAAGAGAAAAAATAAGAGGAAGAAGAGCAAAAACTGTCTGAAAAGGACAGAGAAAAAAGGAATAAGGAAAAATAGAAGGTAAGGTCTGGAATTTTTACTGATTCTGACTCTACGCTAGAATGTTTTTCTACATGATCTTCAATGAGAGATTTCAATTAAATGCTTGACTGGGTGTTACTGTTGGGAAAATACAGTCCTTGTCTTGGAAGTTTTTATTTTCACAGAATATTTGGAATATTCAGAAACGGAAAGAGAAACCTGTGAATAACGGCAGAGATGATGCCAGTGTGGAAAAACTAGCTAACTGAAGCTGTAACCTGTTTTCAGTATAGGGAATAGGTCTGTAAGAATGCTTGTCTTGTACAGCAGGATATTTGGCTGTCAAGAGACGAACTGAGTATTACGAGAGAGTATTGGTCTGTGAGAATGCTTGTGGCAAAGTACAAACTTGTATAACTTCAATATGAATCAGAGTTCAAACTGTATAGTCTCATTCTGTACACGTCTAGCTCCGTCGGTAGTTTAAACACACTGTATTATTAGGTCTGCTTTTAGGGACTTTAGATTAGCATTCAAACGTCACTCCTCACTCACAGTGAAGGCTTACATTTTCAACATGACAAGGAGTTATTTTTTTAACATTCTTCAACAAAACCATTAAGCTGTCTCCTGTCTTGTAAATTGAAGCTGGGTAATACGCCGGTGGATTGACAAATGTGCTCAGACACAGCAAGGGGCACAAATAGGAGTGTGGGGCCAGGAAAATAACCTCTCACTTAACGTCAACAAAAAAAGGAGATGGACTTCAGGAAACAGCAGAGGGTGCACCCCCCTATCCACATCGACGGGACCGCAGTTGAGAAGGTAGAAAGCTTCAAGTTCCTTGGCGTACACATCACTGGCAAACTGAAATGGTCCACCCACGCAGACAGTGTGGTGAAGAAGGCGCAACAGAGCCTCTTCAACCTCAGGAGGCTGAAGAAATTTGGCTTGGTACCTAAAACCCTCACAAACTTTTTCAGATGCACAATTGAGAGCATCCTGTCGGGCTGTATCACCGACTGGTATGGCAACTGCACCGCCTGCAGCCGCAGGGCTCTCCAGAGGGTGGTGCGGTCTGCCCGAACGCATTACCGGGGGCAAACTACCCGCCCTCCAAGACACCTACAGCACCTGATGTCACAGGAAGGCCAAAAAGATCATCAAGGACATCAACCAACCGAGCCACTGCCTGTTCACCCTGTTATCATCCAGAAGGCGAGGTCAGTACAGGTGCATCAAAGCTGGGACCGAGAGAATGAAAAACAGCTTCTATCTCAAGGCCATCAGATTGTGAAATAGCCATCACTAGCACATTAGAGGCTGCTGCTGCCTATTGAAATCACTGGCCACTTTAAGAAATGGAACACCAGTCACTTTAATAATGTTTACATATCTTGCACTACTCATCTCATATGTATATACTGTATTCTATTCTATAATATTCTACTGTATCTTAGTCCATGCCGCTCTGTCATTGCTTGTCCATATATATATATTCTTAAATTAAATGTCTTACTAGATTTGGGTGTATTGGGTATATGTTGTGAAATTGTTAGATATTACTTGTTAGATATTACTGCACTGTCGGAGCTAGAAGCACAAGCATTTCGCTACACCCGCAATAACATCTGCTAAACATGTGTATGTGACAAATACATTTTGATTTAATTTGATTTGAAATGATATTTTGGTTATTATCTGTGTCAGAAGTGGGGACGATTAACGCTCATTCACGGAACTGAGTGACGCACATTATGCTGATGTCTTGCTGTATTTTCTCTATAATAACTAACAACCGCTTCCCAGGGATCCTAGATGATCCCAGGCTACGTCCTAAATGGCACCCTATTCCGTATGGTCAGAAGTAATGCACTATGCAGGGACTGGATGCCTTTGGGACGCAACCCAGCTAGGACTCTGGTTAATTAGTGGCGAAGTGACACTGATTGCAAACTTTCCCTATGACACTCATGCCCTGTGACACCATTTCCATGCACCAGTGATCGGGATGAATGTCAGTTTGTATGATTTAATTTCTCCATAAATGACAAGGTTTCCACCCCCCTCTGAATGAATGGACGTGCAGGGAAAGAGAGAGAGAGAGAGAGAGAGAGAGAGAGAGAGAGAGAGAGAGAGAGAGAGAGAGAGAGAGAGAGAGAGAGAGACAGGGAGCCCCAGAGATGGAAAGAGAGAGAAAGTACAATAATTATTATATTGTTATAGAAAAGCATAGGACAAAGCAGAGAAATATTCAGCAAATCATTTTTGCCCTTCTTATGGCACTGAGGGTGCTAGTCCACTGCTGCTGTAGACAGATAAAGCCACACTACTGGGTTCAGATCCTATAATTTCAGAAGCTCACATGTGGCCCCCAGAACACATATAGACAGGAAGGAGAGGGATTATGTTTATTCATTTGGTTGACTATATATTTTCATTAACCAACCATGTTTACGCCTTATGTTTTTTTCTGTCTAACATGGGTGGGAATCTGGCCACCCATACCAGGATTTTACCTTTCAATCCAGCAGCCCTAAAGAACCCAGATACATCCATCCTTCTCTGGGGACAAAGATATGAAGTGCCCCGATAGTGGCTACTTTCCTCACTTTTGCCACCATGCTAAATCAATTGTGGTTAACAAATTAGCCATGACGTATCTTCCTGTGGTTCCCCACAGGTTTTTTTTACAATGCTGGGAGCCCCAAATTGGCCCTCTTTCATGGTGACTCCCTCTTTAACTGGTCCATTTAGGGACCAAGGGTCCTCTTAGAGAGCGGTGAACGGAGGATACGGACATGCCCACTGTGAAATCAAGCCTTATTAATGAATTGGAGGACCTGGACCTACATGGTATATAGGACCACACACAAACTTGGGAGAAAGTATAAAAGGTATCTCTTCAATAGGTATATTGTTACCTATGGGTCATTCCACGAAATGAGTGCCTTTTGCATACCTTTGATATAAAAGCCTGTTATATTAAATGAAATGCACTTTTATACACTGAGTGTGTCAGAACAGCCTCAATTTGTAGGGAATGGACTCTACAAGGTGTTGAAAGCGTTCCACAGGGATGCTGGCCCATTTTGACAATGCTTCCTTTGGGTGATGGACCATTCTTGATACACATGGGAAACTGTTGAGTGTGAAAAATCCAGCGTTTGACTTCTTGTGTTTTGCAAACTGGTGTTTTGCATGTCTGCAATCACGTTTTCAAGATATATAACTTTCAAAATACAGAAATATTTTGCATCAAATGATTCTGTATTTTGCATTTCTGTACTTTGAAAGTTATGTATCTTTAAAATGTGATTGCTGACATGCAAAACATTTTGGGACTATATCAACCATGGACCAATGAAACAAATACCAAAATAACATTTTTGGGTGGAATTGTTCTTTAAACAAAAAAACTAACAAAAAAAAAGTATATATATTTATTTATTTTAAGCAGGGAGAAAGCGTGTAAGAATGATAATACATTTACATTTGTAAATAATGTAATCTCAGAACGTTTTGTATTCAATTACAGTATTTTCAATATAGAGCTATTAGCAGCACTATTTTGGTTGATTTTGTGGTCTCAGACCAGTGACTTTATTACATTTACATTTTAGTCATTTAGCAGACACTCTTATCCAGAGCGACTTACAGTTAGTGAATACATATTTTTTTATACTGGCCCCCCGTGGGAATCGAACCCACAACCCTGGCGTTGCAAACGCCATGCTCTATCAACTGAGCTACATCCCTGTCGGCCATTCCCTCCCCTACCCTGGACGACGCTGGGCCAATTGTGCGCCGCCCATGAGTCTCCCGGTCGCGGCCGGCTGCGACAGAAGCCTGGATTTGAACCAGGATCTCTAGTGGCACAGTTAGCACTGCGATGCAGTGCCTTAGACCACTGCGCCACTCAGGAGTACATTAACATTAACATTCTTCATCAAGAATATGGGCAAAATGTTATTATTGATTAATGAAAGAGGTGGGAATGTTGTTCCCTTGCCATATAATTGCTACATTTACTGGATAAGAGCGTCTTCTAAATTTCTGAAATGTAAATGTAACATGTGCTCTTTATGACAGAATGTTAAAAAGAGATGAAACAAACTGTTTTTTCACAAAGTTACACTACTCAAAAGGCAACGAATTAGTAGAACGACCCCATCTCAAAACCACGCCGTCGCGCCACACATGAAGTTATATCTGTGTGAAAGTTCTGTTGTTGACCACACTGTTTTTACCATACACTAAGTTCGGAGAAAGTCAGAATGTATCTCTTCAATGGGTGCATTGTTGATGCGTTGAAAAGGTGTTGATGGTTCAAAAGCAGAGCGTATAAGTCTGTTTTGGACAAGTACACCCCTGCTCTGGAGAGGGAAGTGCTCTCTCGATAACAGGTAGGCCACAATCATACAAGATTGACTTGTAAAATTGTATAAATCATTTTCATATGATCTGCTGCAGAGCACTTAAGTCAGGCTGAGTTCACAGAGTCTGAGTGACTAAAGTCAGAAGGTTTTTATACAGTTGGGATTGTTGGTTGGGATTCCACCTGTGATAGCCTAGTTTTAATTGGGGTAATGTCCTATTGTTGGCCTAAGGGAAGGGAAGAAGAAAAGTGGTGGTCAACTACAAACATTTTTAAAGGTATTTTGTCTCCACATAGTAGTTCATGGTCATGCTGTCAAACAGAGTCTGCATCCCAAATGTCACACTATTCCCTGCAAAGTGCAATACTTTTGATCAGAGTAGTGCACTATATAGGGAAACGGGTACAATGCTGACAGACTGACTGAGAGTTTGATAACTCAACAATATGGTCCTTCAATTACCAACATCAGCTGCTACTGCTGTTGATTGTTACACCCCCTCCTTGATTTACACACACACATATACACACACACATACAGTGGGGAAAAAAAGTATTTAGTCAGCCACTATTTGTGCAAGTTCTCCCACTTAAAAAGATGAGAGAGGCCTGTAATTTTCATCATAGGTACACGTCAACAATGAAAGACAAATTGAGGAAAAAAATTCCAGAAAATCACATTGTAGGATTCTTTATGAATTTATTTGCAAATTATGGTGGAAAATAAGTATTTGGTCACCTACAAACAAGCAAGATTTCTGGCTCTCACAGACCTGTAACTTCTTCTTTAAGAGGCTCCTCTGTCCTCCACTCGTTACCTGTATTAATGGCATCTGTTTGAACTTGTTATCAGTATAAAATACACCTGTCCACAACCTCAAACAGTCACACTCCAAAGTCCACTATGGCCAAGACCAAAGAGCTGACAAAGGACACCAGAAACAAAAGTGTAGACCTGCACCAGGCTGGGAAGACTGAATCTGCAATAGGTAAGCAGCTTGGTTTGAAGAAATCAAATGTGGGAGCAATTATTAGGAAATGGAAGACATACAAGACCACTGATAATCTCCCTCGATCTGGGGCTCCACGCAAGATCTCACCCCGTAGGGTCAAAATGATCACAAGAACGGTGAGCAAAAATCCCAGAACCACACGGGGGGACCTAGTGAATGACCTGCAGAGAGCTGGGACCAAAGTAACAAAGCCTACCATCAGTAACACACTACGCCGCCAGGGACTCAAATCCTGCAGTGCAAGACGTGTCCGCCTGCTTAAGCCAGTACATGTCCAGGCCCGTCTGAAGTTTGCTAGAGTGCATTTGGATAATCCAGAAGAGGATTGGGAGAATGTCATATGGTCAGATGAAACCAAAATATAACTTTTTGGTAAAAACTCAACTCGTCGTGTTTGGAGGACAAAGAATGCTGAGTTGCAACCAAAGAACACCATACCTACTGTGAAGTATGGGGGTGGAAACATTATGCTTTGGGGCTATTTTTCTGCAAAGGGACCAGGACGACTGATCCGTGTAAAGGAAAGAATGAATGGGGCCATGTATCCTGAGATTTTGAGTGAAAACCTCCTTCCATCAGCAAGGGCATTGAAGATGAAACGTGGCTGGGTCTTTCAGCATGACAATGATCCCAAACACACCGCCCGGGCAACGAAGGAGTGGCTTCGTAAGAAGCATTTCAAGGTCCTTGAGTGGCCTAGCCAGTCTCCTGATCTCAACCCCATAGAAAATCTTTGGAGGGAGTTGAAAGTCCATGTTGCCCAGCGACAGCCCCAAAACATCACTGCTCTAGAGGAGATCTGCATGGAGGAATGGGCCAAAATACCAGCAACAGTGTGTGAAAACCTTGTGAAGACTTACAGAAAACGTTTGACCTGTGTCATTGCCAACAAAGGGTATATAACAAAGTATTGAGAAACTTTTGTTATTGACCAAATACTTATTTTCCACCATAATTTGCAAATAAATTCATTAAAAATCCTACAATGTGATTTTCGGGATTTTTTTCCCTCATTTTCTCTGTCATAGTTGACGTGTACCTATGATGAAAATTACAGGCCTCTCTCATATTTTTAAGTGGGAGAACTTGCACAATTGGTGGCTGACTAAATACTTTTTTTCCCCACTGTATATACACACACACACACACAGATTGTGCAACAGGATGCTTTGAGAATGACTGAGATGATACATACATCTCTCAGTTCTCCTTGAAAGTTAAAGTGGCTTTTACCATTTCCCACAGAAATCTTCAAGTCCATAAAGAATGTAATTGTGGTGGGAAAATACCCTCTCTCTTCTTATGTCTGGTAAAGCTTTCTCATATGATGCCTACTCGACCCTCCACCCTCGACCCTCCCCCCTCCATCCATTCCTCCCTCCATTCCTCTGCTCAGGACAGGGGGCAACTTGTGTGGCAGGTCGTAAAGGCAGGAGCAGCAAGAACAGCTGCTTTTTCTTTTTTCTTTAATAAGTGAAAAGCCATCAGATTAGTCTGAGGGAGATGTGTGGAGTGTTTAGCCAGCACAATTATGTAGCATGTCACCTCATTATACACGACAAAATGGAGGCAGAACGTAACGGGTGCTAGTCCTGACCTTTGACAGAGAAGGGGGCTGGGGAGGTGAAGGGTTGTGCGGAAGGTTTAGCGAGGTGCTAATTTGACTTCATAATGAACAACAGGGCCACATGAATGGAAGTAATGGAGACAGAATACAGACAGAATAGAGCAGAGACCAGGAGGAGCCCATGGAGGTCAGGGATCACCCAGCCTGCCAGGGGCCCTCGTGGGGCTCTGAGTCCCAGGTTGGTTGTGTCCCAAATGGCACCCCTATTCCCTATATAGTACATTACTTTTGACCAGGGCCCATAGTGAATAGGGTGCCATTTGGGACACATCCCCTGAGTTGGAGGGCCAGGGGGGCTAGGAGCCAGATACCCCCTCCTGTCAGGGGCCTTCTAACAATAGCCCCCCACCCAGCACCCTTCCCTAGCCACCAGTCTCTTTGTGACTTTTCAAAAGTGATTAACTGTGTTTGGAGATTCAGAGAGTGTCCACTGCGGCACAATGAGCTCTCTCTCTCTTACACAATATAATAGAGCTAAACACAGTCTCTCTTTCTCTATTCTCTCTCTCTTTCTCTTTTTGTCGCCCCCTACTTTCCATTTCTCTCTCCACGCCCCCTGCTAGCATTCTTTTCTTCAATTTCTCTCTTTTCTCTCCCCCCACCCTTTTCACTATAGATCTGTCCGTTTTTCCCCCGTGCAGCTTGTTAATTAAAGAGAGGGAATAGATTGTGGTGGAGGCAAACAGATGTGACCAGTGATAAAAGGAAAGAAAATCAAGTGATGTGTCATAAAGGCACAGTTTGAGTAGAGCATATAAAATACATTGATTAAATATAAAACATTACTTGAAATCAATACAAAAATGTTTAAAAAATCTACAGCACCATGAAGTAACAATTGACCTTGCTTTTTCTGATTATTATGGGCTGTCCGAGTGCAGAACAAATTACAAGTTAGAAAGATTTTCAAGTTATAAAAATAAGTTATCAAGTCAGTCGCTACACCTTCTATTCCAAATGGTGGAAACAAAACACCTTGCAGAACTCTACACACTCTCAGCAGAAGGCACTGAAGAGCCACTTGTTGTATGTTGTCCTGCTAGGCAGTAGCGTGTTGCTTGTAGTTACAGGCGGTTGGTGGCACCTTAATTGGGGAGGACAGGCTCATGGTAATAGCTGGAGCGGAATAGGTTTCCATGTGTTTGATGCCATTCCATTTACTCCGTTCCAGCCTTTGTTATGAGCCGTCCTCCCCTCAGCAGCCTCCACTGCTTGTAGTACACGGTTTGAGTAGCGTGTAGTACACGGTTTTAGTAGTGTGTAGTACACGGTTTGAGTAGCATGTAGTACATGGTTTGAGTAGCGCTTAGTACTGTAAATGCCGAGATGTAAAACTCAAACACTCCAGCCTCATGACATCACACCCTCAGGCCGTTAGCAGGCAAGGAACAGTTCAAATCTCAAGTCTTCTACGACAGCCATGGAAAGAGAGGTAGAGAGGAAAGAAAGGAAGAGAGGACAGGGAAGAGAGGGGAGAAGGAGAGAAAAAGCATCGAATCTCTCACCTCCTCTACACTGTCAGAAAAAAGCGTTCCAAAAGGGTTATTCGGCTGCCCCATAGGAGAACCGTTTTTGGTTTCAGATAGAAAAGTTTTGGGTTCCATGTAGAACCCTCTGTGGAAAGGGTTCTCTAATGGGGACAGCTGAAGAACCATTTTAGTTCTAGATAGCACCTTTTTTTCTAAGAGTGTACGACAGGCAGCGGTAAGAGAGAGGGAGAGAGGGAAAGAGGGGAGAGGGGAGAGAAAGAGAGCGAGAGAGAGTGAAGCAACTACACACTGATAGACTGTTAGCCAGAGAGAAATGAGAGAAGTTACCGCTGTTCCTATAGAAACTGAAAAGAGAGGGTGAAGCACCAACACAGAAAGAAAGCAAAGAGAAAGATGTGGGGGGGGGGGGGGGGGGGGGGGGTTGAGGAAAGGAGGTTTGGAGATGGTGAATGGGAGAAAGAGCACAGGGGCTTAGGGCTCAAGAAGGTATCATTCGTGGCTCCTCCGAGACTAACCCTCATTCCCAAGAGGAGTAACCTCTCCCCCGTCTCTCTCCCGTCATTCCCCCGTCTCTCCCCGTCTCTCCCCTCTCCTCCTCTACATGTATTTAATATGCAGCGTGAGAGGCCCCACTCATTGAGTTTTAATACAGCTATCTATCTCTTCCACACGCAAACACAAACACACATGGACGCTCACACATGCATGTACACGCACACACAAACACGCACAGAGGATTCATTATCACTCAACAAAGGGAGAAGAGAGAAGCAGACTAATCTGTGGTTCTACACAATAGACTGGGATCTCTCCATCCTTCCATCCATCCATACTTTCCTCAATAGTTTCAGAGAAGGAAATATATAAATAATGAAACAGAGAAGGAGCTTACAGGCCAAGGACGATAGTGTCACAGTGTCCAATAATGACATCTACATTTGGAGGATTTGAAACTCATCTGTGCTTTCTCTCTTTTCTTTTCTTTTCTTTTTTCACTTTCCAGGAAGCAGGAAAAGGAGACAGTAGCCATTTGAATACCTTCCCAAGACACAAGAGACAAAGGCCTGTCACCGCTGGGTCATCGGATCACCAAAGGAAACACAAAACACCACTTTGAAAAGAATTTGATTTGTTGTTGAGTATCCATCATGGGAGATCGACATCACCACCATCTTGGGGTTGGTAGGCCTGTCTACACCCTCCTACTCAGCATAGCTCTGGCCTTGCTGGCCCTGTTGTCTGAGGTCCAGGGCCGTATGGATAGAGCCAGGACAGAGGAGGAGAGTGGAGCAGGGCTGCTGATGAGGGTGAAGAGAGGCTGGGTATGGAACCAGTTCTTTGTGCTGGAGGAGTACACTGGACTGGAGCCGCTGTACATAGGAAAGGCGAGTCCACACACAAGCACGCACACACACACACAAAGAGAACACGTGTGAACTGCATGTCATTTTCGATTAAAGCATCTGCTAAATGCCCACCATCATTACTATTGAACTGCTCGTTGACAGCTCTCAACTTTTCAATAAATATCGTCGTGGTCGGCTGAACGCTACCTCTGACGACCACAGGGTCTATTATCATTGATCAAATGTTCAAGCCACTTTAACACCTGAGTGGTGTGCATGCTGAGCTGTGTATGTGTCTGTGTCTGTGTATATACAGAATGGGAAGTGATTGCACCAAGCGTCAATAGGCTCAACAGGCTGCTATTTGCACTAACATACCCACAATGGTCTTCTGATTACACAGTCTGCATAATGGCAACCTATTCCCTATGTAGTGCACTACTTTTGACCAAAGCCCTATGGGTGCTGGTCAAACGTAGTGCATTATATTGAGAATAGGGTGCCATTTGGGATGTGTCTATAGCTCCCATAAGAACCACAGTCACCACTGATCAGGACAACTGGACATGATTACTGTTCTTCTTCTGATGACCAACCAACCGTGATTAAAGCTGCACCTAATAATATTGTTCTATCTCAGATGGCACCCTATTCCCTATATAGTGCACTACTTTTGAACAGGGCCCATAGGCACCCTATGCATTTCAAATCATATCAAATGTTATTTGCCACATGCGCAGAATACAACAGGTGTAGACCTTACAGTGAAATGCTTACTTACAAGCCCTTAACTAACAATGCAGTTTTAAGAGAAAAAGTGTGCAAATTGTCCAGGTAGCCATGATTAGCTGTCAGGAGTCTTATGGCTTGGGGGTAGAAGCTGTTAAGAAGCATTTTGGACCTAGACTTGGCGCTCCGGTACCGCTTGCCATGCGGTAGCAGAGAGAACAGTCTATGACCACGGTGACTGGAGTCTTTGACAATTTTTAGGGCCTCCTCTGACACCGCCTGGTATAGAGGTCCTGGATGGCAGGAAGCTTGGCCCCAGTGATGTACTGGGCTGTACGCACTACCCTCTGTAGGACCCATGCCAAATCTTTTCAGTCTCCTGAGGGGGAATAGGCTTTATCGTGCCCTCTTCACAAATGTCTTGGTGTGTTTGGACCATGATAGTTTGTTGGTGATGTGGACACCAAGGAACTTGAAGCTCTCAACCAGTTCCACTACAGCCCCGTTGATGACAATGGGGGCGTGCTCAGTCCTCTTTTTATTCCTCCAGTCCACAATCATCTCCTTGTCTTGATCACATTGAGGGAGAGGTTGTTATCCTGCCACCACATGGCCAGGTCTCTGACCTCCTCCCTATAGGCTGTCTCTTCATTGTCAGTGATCAGGCCTACCACTGTTGTGTCGTCGGCAAACTTAATGATGGTGTTGGAGTCGTGCCTGGCCATGCAGTCATGGGTGAACAGGGAGTACAGGAGGGGACTGAGCACGCACCCCTGAGGGGCCCCCGTGTTGAGGATCAGTGTGGCAGATGTGTTGTTACCTACCCTTACCATATGGGGGCGGCCCGTCAGGAAGTCCAGGATCCAGTTGCAGTGGGAGGTGTTTAGTCCCAGGGTCCTTAGCTTTGTGATGAGCTTTGAGGGCGTTATGGTGTTGAACGCTGAGCTGTAGTCAATGAATAGCATTCTCACATAGGTGTTCCTCTTGTCCAGGTGGGAATTGGCAGTGTGGAGTGCAATAGAGATTGTATCATCTGTGGATCTGTTGGGGCGGTATGCATATTGGAGTGGGTCTAGGGTTTCTGGGATAATGGTGTTGATGTGAGCCATGACCAGCCTTTCAAAGGACTTCATGGCTACAGACTTGAGTGCGACGGGTCAGTAGTCATTTAGGCAGGTTATCTTAGTGTTCTTGGGCACAGGGACTATGGTGGTCTGCTTGAAACATGTTGCTATTACAGACTCAGTCAGGGACATGTTGAAAATATCAGTGAAGATACTTGCTGGAGCCGGTGTAGTACGATTCAATCTTAGTCCTGTTTTGACTCTTTGCCTGTTTGATGGTTCGTCGGAGGGCATAGCGGGATTTCTTTTAGCGTCCGGGTTAGAGTCCCGCTCCTTGAAAGCGGCAGCTCTACCCTTTAGCTCAGTGTGGATGTTGCCTGTATTCCATGGCTTCTGGTTGGGGTATGTACGTACGGTCACTGTGGGGACGAGGTCATCGATGCACTTATTGATGAAGCCAGTGACTGATGTGGTGTACTCCTGAATGCCATCGGAAGAATCCCGGAACATATTCCAGACTGTGCTAGCAAACAGTCCTGTAGCTTAGCATCTGCGTCATCTGACCACTTCCTTATTAACCGAGTCACTGGTGCTTCCTCCTTTAGTTTTTGCTTATAAGCAGGAATCAGGAGGATATAATTATGGTCAGATTTGCCAAATGGAGGGTGAGGGAGAGCTTTGTACGCTTCTCTGTGTGTGGAGTAAAGGTGTTCTAGAGTTTTTTTTTCCTCTGGTTGCACATTTGACATTTGGAACGCAGTCTGTGTAATCAGAAGACTATTGTGTGTCAAATAGCAGCCTGGTGAGCCTGTTGATGCTTGGTGCATTTGGGACGTACACTATACCATCAGTCTCATGAGGGAGCCCAGACAAACAGCATTATCTTGACCATGTATACACTGGTCCTTGACCTCTAATGGTCGAATATAGTATCTGAAATACTTTCAAGTACTGTATTTGAGGTGTGCTTGGTGTAGTTTGCCTGTTACTATAACGCCACCAAACAAATAGTCCCAAGAAATGTAAACACCATGCTAAATCAAGCCCAAACACCTAAATTACTTTAAGGTATGGTCTAACATAGAATTACATATAGAACATTTGGTAGAGCATGGTGCTTTCAATGCCAGAATTGTGGGTTTGATTCCTGGGCCAACCATATGTAAAATGAATGCACACATGACTGTAAGTCGCTTTGGATAAAAGCATCTGCTTAATGGCATATACAGTATTACTATATTATTATTATTATTATTATTATTATTATTATTATTATTATTATTATTATTATTATTATTATTATTATTATTATATTATAGGATCTCTGGCCCCTAAGCTCTCTTGACTCCTAACCTCTGACCTGTGACCCCGACAGCTCCACTCAGACATGGACCTAGCAGACGGCTCCATCAAGTACATCCTGTCAGGCGACGGTGCGGGCACCACCTTCACCATCGACGACAGTACAGGCGACATCCATGCTATCAAGAGGCTGGACCGCGAGGTCAAGGCCCAGTACCTGCTGCGAGCCCAGGCCTGGAACCGACAGACAGACCGACCGCTGGAGCCTGAGTCTGAGTTTATCGTCAAAATCCAGGACATCAATGATAACGAACCTAAGTTCCTGGATGGGCCCTACCAGGCCACCATACCTGAGATGTCAACCATTGGTGAGTCAAGGGAGATTGTGGTGGTCAGAGACAAAGTCCCGATTCCCCTCTCTTCTCGCATGGATTTTAAGATAGTAGAAAACTCCCTCAAGCCAATGATTACACCCATTTCTTTTAAACCCGTTACAGGAACTGTGCAAGTGCACACAGAACTGGGACGTACCCATAGGGTGCGTCCAAAATGGCACCCAATTCTCTATATAGTGCACAACTTTTGACCAGGGCCATTTCAGACACAGCTAGAGAGTGTGTAGTGTAGCTGGACATTGTGCTGCTGCTTCTGAACATTCCATTCATCAATTCATGAAGAGTACTTGTATTCTTAGTTTTAATTATAGTAGTTCAGTTAGCAAACAGTGTATTTATGTAGTGTACGATGGTAAGGAGATGAGGATGTTTCAGTCTGTGAACACAATAGGCAAGGTATTGATGGTTCTGCAATTTCGTCATTATGTCAAAATGATGTCTCTGCTTACACACTGCACCAGTGGGATACAATATTTATAAATCCACCAGTGAGCGCAGGTACAGACACAGTTGCCTTTATAGCCTATACCATTCGTCAACATTGAAGCAGTTTTATGCAGATGGACAGGCCATTTTGTAAACAGGCCAAAAATAACCATACAAATAGAATGAGTCATTCCAATTGTATGGAAATAACATTGCTCACCATGTCACTCTCTTCTTCTCCTCCCTCCCTCCTTCCTTCCCCAGGCACAGAGGTGATTCGGATGACAGCCACAGATGCAGATGACCCTACGTATGGTAACAGTGCCAGGGTGGTCTACAGCATCCTACAAGGACAGCCATACTTCTCTGTAGAGCCCAAGACTGGTATGTGAGCACAGGAGAAATAATGTAAAAAAATCATCGGACCTGCATTAACGATAGCAATTACAAAATGTGTGTCTTCGTTATGTTAGTAGATTACCATGTTTTGGCACAGAGCTGAGGCACTCACGTTTGCTCCTCCCAGAAGCATACACATACAAACAAACATACAGGCTGAGTGTAAAACAACAGATTTTAAATGTATCAACTTGGTTAAGAATGCCCTCTTCTGGCTGCCAAAGGTAAGAACTGGCAAATCAGTATGCGAAGACATTAGTCATAAAAAGAAGACACTGTGCATCCCAAATGGCACCCTATTTCCTCCATAGTGCACTTTAGGGCTCTGGTCCAAAAAAGTGTGTCGGTAATAGGGTGCCATTTGGGACGCAATCCAAGGAACATCCCTAATCTGCCTGACGACCGCACTGCTGACCCTCCCAATCACCCTGTTTTTAATTGTGACCTCTCTCTCTCTCTCGCTCTCTCTCTCTCTCCCACGTTTCTCCCCTGTCCCCCAGGCGTGGTGCGTGTGTCTCTGGCAGGCATGGACCGCGAGGTCAGGGAGAACTACTCCGTCATCATCCAGGCCAAGGACATGGGTGGCCAGCTAGGGGGTCTGACCGGAACCACAGCGGTCAACATCACCCTCAGTGACGTCAACGATAACCCACCCATGTTTGATCAGAGTAAGAACCAGAGACTCCTCTCCTCATTGTTTATTTTGATTCCCTTCTTCAATTTCACTGTTGACCTCCTTGTCTTCATTCTTGTTAACCCTCTCCTTCCCCTCTCATGTTTGACATTTTAGTCATTTAGCAAGACGCACTTATCCAGAGCGACTTACCACCCACCCCCTCCCTCTCTCCTTCTCCCCCTCCTCTCCTCGGCCACCAGCCACCTTATGCCCCTCCCTCTCTTTCTATCCCCCCCCCCCCTCTCCTTACCCGGCAACCAGTCCCATTCCGGACCCATGCTGTCTCTTTGATTGGCCCCTTTCCTGCTCTCCTCATTAACAACCTCAGCAGGTCATCTGTCTATCTGTCTATCCCCCTCTCAATATCTCTCTCTCTTATCTGGCTATCCTCGGCCACAAGCCGTCCCCTAGCTGTCTGCCTGACTGGTGGTCTCGTCTCCTCCTCGGAACCCCACCCCCACCCCTTACTTCTCTCTCTCTTCCCTCTCGTCCCCCTTCCCCCTCTTCTCTCCAATTAGTGCCATCACTTGAGTGAGACTTTAATACATTGTGAGAAGCTATGGGGGCACTTGTCTGACAACCATAACGTGTGACCGCTTCAGTTCGGACAGTAGGAGCACCTCAAATTGGGAACCGCTGTCACCCCTGTTTTTGAAAAGAGGTTAAATTGTTTAAATTAAATTCTCGTTGACCCATAAGACAATACATCCCAATTTACGAACCGGCTCTCAGTCTGAACCAATTTGTGCTCAACAGTCTGTACTCTGGGTTTATGGGTTTGTCCTCTTAATGTCTTGGTGTAATTAAAGAGGTTTGGTGCCCTCTAGAGGAAGAATGGGCAAACATGTTCTAACTGCTTTATGAACTAAAACTTGATTTCTCTCTGTCTACCTTTATTTATTTATCTATTTTGCTGACATAGTACCCAACCTGACACACAACAATAGATATTCACCAAAATGTTTTGACTCAAACACACAGTTGTTATGGATATTCACCCAGGGCTCATGGCTAAAAACATTAGAACATCACCCAGCAAACATCATCCCGAGTATAAAGGAAACAACCCATGTTTTGTTATGGAAATTTAAGGCCACACAGCTCTGCGGTTGCATTGGACACCACTCAACTGTTTTTCTAATTACTACATTTATTTGGGATGTGAATATGTTTCTAAATATGGGGAGGATACAAGACATAAGAGCTGACCAAATATCTGTTGAACTGATTTGAACCTGGATTAACATGTCTCTCTCTCTCTCTCTCTCTCTTTCTCTCACTCACCCTTCCTCCCTTTTTCACCCTCTCAGAGCTGTACCAGATGAGTGTTCCAGAGTCGGCTCTGGTGGGGTCTGTTGTGGGTCGAATCCGGGCGAAGGACCGTGACATTGGCATCAATGCAGAGATGAGGTACAGCATAATCGACGGAGACGGGAGGGACACCTTCGACATCAACACAGACCCCACCAACCTGTTTGGCATCATCACCATCAAAAAGGTACAGAGGGTAGACAAACCTGAAAGGTAACATCAATGAAAGCACGCATACACAAACACACACAGGGTAGACATCAATGACATGCTTTCATGCTTTCAGGGCCACTGACAGTGGAGTCGACACAGCAGATATGAGTCACATTGACCTCAATTTAGTCCAGAGAACAAGTTTAGAATCATTTTTTGATTGATAAACAGCTGATTCTCTCTTAATGGATTCTTTCTCAACATACCTGTAAACCTCTGCTTGTTTAGTGAAGGTGTCTTGGGGCCTGATTCAGACTTGAGATAGACTTAAGTCTACATCTTAAACCTACATCTTTCCTTGAGTATTTATATGAATGATACTTACCTATGATACACCATACCTACTAAAGCTGTCAGCATGTCTCTCTCTCTCCTCTAGCCTCTGAACTTTGAGAGCAAGGCAAGCTACACTCTGAAGATAGAAGGAGCCAACATACACCTTGACCACCGTTTCCTGGATAAGGGCCCATTCAGCCATGTCACCATCGTTCACGTCAGCGTAGAGGATGTGGACGAACCCCCAGAGTTTGGCTCGGCTGCCTACTACATAGAGGTCCCTGAGGACGCAGAGATCAGCAAAGTGTTTATGACGGTCTCCGCTAGAGACCCCGATGCTGCCAACACCTCCATCAGGTGAGGATGGGGTTAAAACAACAACAAAATAACACCAGCACTGTCCATGTAATGCAATCAAATGGCCAAAAGGTGGCAGTATGATACCAGATGGGGGCGGTATGATATTGGAGTCTACAAGGCTATATTCAAAAGCCATTGAGCTGATGTGACAACTCTGAGTGATGGAGACAGTAGGCTATGTGATTTTTGTTAATTGGATGAGTATGGTGGTAATGATGATGACCTGGCGAGGACCCTAATCAGTCAAAGCTTTCTGCCATTGTGTGGTATTAGGGGACTTTCCCATTGTTTTCAATTATGCAGAGTCAGTGTGTTTACCTCACTCTCAGAGCAGATGTCGGGTTGGAGGGGAGCTGTGCACCCCAAATGGCACCCTATTCCTTATATAGTGCATTACATTTGAGACGCAGCCGCCTCACTCTCCAGACCGCACCTCTAATTAATCAAACGTTCAGCCTGCTGCACAGACCCTATTTTGAATCTCTAAATGGTGAAATATATGTGATTATTGAAACAATCTGTGTTTGCTTCATTTACTATCATCCTAAATTAAGATATTGAATTATTTTGCCATATCTAATGAATGTATATTACACTACTTTCCATGATGTGGACAGTATAGAATGTGTTACAACATTACCCAAGCTGATGTTTTGATCCCATCGAAATGGAGGGAATTACACATCCTTTTTATTTCACATTGGTGATGTTAGCGTAAAAGTTCATAGTCAACACATTGACATAAGAACAATTGCTTAAAATATATCAACATCTTTGGTTTTGTACCGTGGATTTTGTCATACATGACTTAGAACGCAGCTATCATTTTCTTCCTCAAATGGAACAGATCATTCTGTGCGGTCTGTCTATAAAAGTCACTGGCCACACACCAATACATGGATTTGAAAGTCAAACTATTACTTCAAAGTACTTTTTCCTCTCATGGCTAACTACCAGGAAGTTTGAAAAGACAGGCTGAATGGGCGGGGAGCTTATATTCAAGAGCTCGCCTTGACTGACAGCTCTATGAAACACTTTAGTCAAGAAAGTTGGAGGCAGTGAGCAGTATTGCAGTAAAATCAACAGTGTATTAGTGTTGATTCAGGTGATAAATTAATTATGTGAGTGTTAAATTAACACTCATTGATATAAAATAACCAGTATAACCAGTAAACCAAAACGACACCCATCATTATCATATTTCCTAGCATAATCTATTGCAGTTTGATTTTCAGAATTGTTTGTTTCAATATCTATGTTTTTGCATGTTGATTGATTAATTAATCTTATACATATGTAAATAACATACATTTTTCTAAGCTAATTCAATCTGTTGTATGGACTTATTGCATCCCTTACTGAAATAGTTGTTCCAGTTTATAAGCTAAAGGTAGTCTCATACCTTAGTCTTCCCAACCTGGCAGTCATTTTGAATGCAAATGTTGGATAGCCCCACTCTGGCAGGATTCCAATAGGAATTACACATCACGTTGTAACTTGCTGTCTTCATTTTGCCTGTAAACCATGAGTGTCAGGCCAATGTATTAGGGTGAAACTAGGCCTTCAAAATAAGGCCTTATAAATTATGTGTTGTGTTGTTAAATAATTACATTTTAATTATAACATATTCGCTTAGGATCTCACTTGGTGAAGTGCATAGTACTGAAAATGGATGAATGCAACAACCATGTCTCTGTCACTAACAAATACAGTCATGGGTTGTAACTCTACAATTTACTTGAAAAGCAAGGCACTCTTGGAAATATGCAAATAAGGCTTTACACTAAGCAGTGTGCTAATTTAACACTGAAAAGGGTGGACCCATACAGAAACTGGACCCTTTTTAAATGTAACACTCTCAGTGTTGATTTAACACTGGAGAATTTGCTGTGAAGGTATTAGTGAATGCCATAACATTGTACATTTCACACTGAGGTAGTGTAACATTTTAATGCCACTGGTGTTGGAAACGATCGGTGTTAAAAGGGCAACACTTTGAAAAGTGTAAATTCAACACTTTCTGGAGATCCTCATAAGCACTTCAAAAGTGTGTAATTGAACACCCACAGTGTTCAATTTACAGATCGAATTTTGCTGTGCTTCTACAAATTCTCATCTGAATAGGTTATTCCAAGTTTCCGTGTGGCCTTCGTAAAGTGTTAGTTTAAACAGCGCCCCCTTTTCCATTGATTCCAGCATATTATCAATGGAAGTGATTAACAAAAAAAGTGTTGCGTTACACTTACCACATTGCGACCCACTTGAATCAAACTGCTAAACTTTAAAATGTAGCTAGCTGTCTTCTACAAATTGTCCTCTAACCAGTGATGTTCACATTATTCCCAGATTCGGTGTGTTTTTTGAGCTGTGTTAGTTTTAACAGGACTTGTAACCTAATCTCCCCCCTCTTGTGCAATTGATTTGAACATGATAATCGATATAAGTGATTGACAAAACAGTGCTGCGTTTCTCTTTCTGTTTTGTTGACCCCCGTATCAAAATGCAACATTCCAAAATGTAGCTGACTGTGTTCTGCAGGTTGTCTTCTAACCAGTGATGTAAAGTAATATCCTGTTTCCATGTGGTTTTTGATAAGGTGCTCGTTTAAAAAAACACTAATATGATTACTATTGTTGCACATGAATGTGTAGATAGTACATTTATGTTTATGTTTTCAATATATCACAAACGTTTTCTGCATATTGGTTAATGATTTGGACCCTTTTAAAACTGTGTTTTGACATTGGGCAAATATCAATATGTCTTGTCAACAGGAAGCAGCCACAGCATTATTTTCATCTTAAGTTTTAGGAATATAAATTGAACTTTCAACAATAATTTCCAATGGTATTGTACTTAATCAGGTAAAATGAAACTGCTGAATTACTTCAAAAACGTACTGTAATTTTGTTATTTTGATGATATACCAGAAACCACCAAAACAGGTTTAACCTGCCTACTCTAATAATCTCGTCTGAAACTGCTACCTCTCAACATTTACGCAACAACTTGAGGCTAAAGGTTTTTGGAAAGGTGACAAACTAATTATTGAAAAAGTTGGGATATAAGATTTGTTATGATGACAAGGAATATTTTTGAAAATGCTAATTTTAAACTGGAGACACATACTACTAAATTATTTCTGGTTCCATTAAAATTAGCAGCCTTTCAGATGCTGGTATTTCCAATGTTATTCCTCTTTGTAAAGCTAGGTTGGTATTGTCTCTTAGATAATGTGGCTGTAGTCAATGCTTTACAACTCCTCAGTCCCAGGTTACATCCTAAATGGCACGTTATTCCCTATATAGTGCACTGGGGAATAGGGCGATGAGAGAGTTAAAAGGGAGAGAAAAATATAAGCTTTTCTCTCTCTCTCATCACAAATGTTTTCTCTCTCTCTCTCTCTCTCTCTGATCAAACCCTACAGACACACACACACACCAGGAGATGTGGAACAGCAAGCAGTGCTCCCTCCTTTACTGATTTGACTGTGTGTGTGTGTGTTGGAAACCATTATGCCAAGGGAATGAACCCAGCCATGACTGGCACAGCCATTGCAGGGGAAGATCCCCCTAAAGAATAACTATTAATATCACTCTATGATGTGTGTGTGTTTGACTGTGTCTGCCAGTCATGTTGTCGTTGGAGGAAAGATGGAAATGAGGAGGGAAGGAGATCGTAGGAGAGGGGAGATGGAGAGGGAGAGTGTGTGAGAGACAGCATTGAGATATAGCATGATATAGACTGAGAGGGAGACAGATAGAGAGAGAGAGAGAGAGAGAGAGAGAGAGAGAGAGAGAGAGAGAGAGAGAGAGAGAGAGAGAGAGAGAGACAGTGAGAGAGAGAGAGAGAGAGAGAGAGAGAGAGAGAGAGAGAGAGAGAGAGAGAGAGAGAGAGAGAGAGAGAGAGAGAATATAGAGGGGTCTCTATGCACAGAACATATGTGTGGTCTTTCAGGTCTTTCCCAGTAGGAAACCTGGATAGACTTTAGACCCATAAAGTGTCTCAGACAGAGGTGGCTGGTAGGAGGAGCTATAGGAGGACAGAAACATTTGAATGTCTGTAGTGGAATTAATGGAACGGCATGCCAACAATTACAGTGAGCCCGTCATCCTATAGCTCCTTTCACCAGCCTCCTCTGGTCTCAGAGTAGGATCAGACCCCCGTCCCCGTCCCTGTAATATTATTCATTTTGATCTAAAAGACCAAACTGATCCTAGATCAGCACTCCTTCTTTGAGACACTATGAGTATGAGCTTAAACTGTCCTGAAGCAGTGTTCCCCTCTCTATTCATCTGGCTTCTTCTCTGAGTTTCTGTCTGTCTACTCATTGTTGCGTGGAGTTCTCTGAGGAGCGTTTTGGAAAGAGGTGCCGTGGCAGGAGATGTGTCAGGCTGTGCACACACCCACCCCAGCTTTGTGCTGCAGGTCTGTGTGTCCTCAGCTCAGTTTGGCAAAGGGCAGAGATATCTCTGATTAGACCTTATCAAAACTGGGACGGTTTGAGGCAGTTTGTCATTTCTCCAACCTAAATCACAACACCTTATCACACTAACACACACGTGTATTAATCTGCACTCATGTGTGCTCACGCACTCTCTCACACTTACACACACACAAACACACATGTGCACACACTAAGCTCAGCAATAGATAAATATAAGTATGTATATATCAGATGAGTGTTACTCAACATTGTTTAACCTTCTTTCCCTCTGTCACCAGGTATTCCATAGAGAGGACCACTGACCTGGGGAAATACTTCTACATTGACATCACTTCCGGGGCGTTGATGACAGTGCTTCCTTTGGACAGAGAGGAGATCTCCTGGCATAACATCACCGTCCTGGCCATGGAGATGAGTAAGTCACATACAGTACACCACAGCACAGCACACACTGGGCAGACTGATGCTGTTATAGACGCACATTATAGTCTGAGTCCCTATTGTCTACAAAAAAGTGCACTACATAATGAACATGGTGCCATTTGGGATGACGCCACATACACATACAGTATACTGGACATACACACACATCTGGTTTGTTTTGAGTGAAATTACCATATTACATTGTGTGATAATATAAATCAGACCTGTACACTGCTGGTATTCAGGACCCAGGAGAGTCACCTTCAGTCCTCTTGTTTTGTTTGTGTTTGTTTGGAATGCACACTAACGAGGGGAGCTACTTTTAATTAATGACTTAATTGAATAAACGGTACCTTAGTTGGGTCAAATTGGCAAATATGACTCATTTGGTCATCAGAATGGGAGGGAGGGAAATGGAGAGGGAGAGAGCGAGCAAGCGAGAGAGAGAGAGAGAGAGAGAGAGAGAGAGAGAGAGAGAGAGAGAGAGAGAGAGAGAGAGAGAGAGAGAGAGACCATAGAGATGTATAGAGATCGCAATGTTGTATCTGTCCAATTATGTCATCTGTGAGTACACGGGCAGCACCATTGAGGACATCTCCATTTTGAAGTAGTCAATTTTCTTCTTCTACTACTTCTATGAGTTGGTAAACTAACTGAAGGTGTGCATGCTGCCACCTGGAGTGTGTTATCTGAACAGGTATAAAGCCAAGGTTGGCCATTTATGGAATGATTGCTCACAAGGATAATTCATTGTCTGATCCCTCCTCATGACCTGGATGGAATTATGTGATCCTTCCTTAACCCATAGGAAGTCCCACCCAGTTGACTACTTAAAAATTGTGAAAGTCCACACTGGCGCTGCCCATGCTAAAACTGGCTTTTGGGCACTAGAGTTCTCTATACATTGCTATGATAGAGACAGTGAGAGAACAATGGGTGAGGGAGAAAGAAAATGAGTGAGTGGAGACATAATTAGAGAGAAGAGGAATGGGAACGAGTGCCTTCAGAGTCTACAGCAAGCGTGCTGGGAGGGCTGTGTTGTAACTAGTAAGGCCCCAGGGTGAGATGGAGAGATCGTTTTTACTGGGAGTCTACACTCACACAAACACACTGAGAGGCAGCACAGAGAGCCATTTACCCTCAGCCAGGCAGAGCCAAAGTCAAGCTATTGATTGATTGATCGTTTGATGAAACCTGAGAAAGTAGTTACTGCCTGCTAATTGCATTTCCATTGCCAATTACAAAGTTGATTAAGGCATGCAAATGGCCATTGGTATAATGGAGAATAACTGAATTGTAATCTTATTCTGTGCGACGTAATGCACACTAGGCCCAGTGTACTGTGAGTGGAGGCATGATAAAGAAAGAGGAAAGTAGGCAGAGTCGACTGCTCAGCAGTGTTCATTTTGGCACTCTTTTTTAAAATTTAGTCTAGTCTTAGTCATTTTGACAAAAATATCATGAAGTCACATTTCTGTCATTTGAATAATGTTTTAGTCTATTTATTGTCAAAATGAAGAAAAAAACGTGTGCCATTTTAGTCAACTTAATTTTAAAGGTAAAATCTGCTGACAGGTGTATAAAATCGAGCACACAGCCATGCAATTTCCATAGACAAAAATTGGCAGTAGAATGACCTTACTGAAGAGCTCAGTGACTTTCAACGTGGCACCGTCATAGGATGCCACCTTTCCAACAAGTCAGTTTGTCAAATTTCTGCCCAGCTAGAGCTGCCCCGGTCAACTGTAAGTGCTGTTATTGTGAAGTGGAAACGTCTAGGAGCAACAACGGCTGAGCCGCAAAGTGGTAGGCCACACAAGCTCACAGAACGGGACCGCCTAGTACTGAAGCGCGTAGCACGTAAATTGTGTCTGTCCTCGGTCGCAACACTCTCAACTAAGTTCCAAACTGCCTCTGGAAGCAACATCAGTACAATGTTTGTCGGGAGCTTCATGAAATGGGTTTCAATGGCCGAGTAGCCGCACACAAGCCTAAGATCACCATGCGCAATGCCAAGTGTTCCAACATCTAGTGGAAAGCCTTCCCAGAAGATTGGAGGCTGTTATAGCAGCAAAGGGGGGACCAACTCCATATTAATGCCCATGATTTTGGAATGAGATGTTCGACGAGCAGGTGTCCACATACTTTTGGTAATGTAATGTATATAACGATCCCCAGATGGTGCTGCAAAGTATTGGTAAAGTAGTATGGGTTGCAACTCCGTCACTCGGTCGAGTCATTGCTATTGTTATCAACGTTCCACAGACGCAGGCCCGCAGTCACATTGGTGTCCCAAAGTAGAACGGGGGCTAATGACTTTGAACGGGAGCTGAAGACTGTTTCGCCCAGTGATGTAGTCGAGTCACGTTGCAGATAGAAATTCCATGAATAGAGCCGACGTTATTCCTTATTCAACATGTCAAAGAGGCATGTTTGTTCCACATAGCATATTTCTATCTGAACGTTCCAAAACGTTGCGTACTGCTGAACATGTTCCAAAACGTTGCGTCCTGCTGGACATGCCCCAGGTTGTTAGCTATAGTTAGCTAATGAGGTAACATGACTGAACAAGGTGTAGCCTAAACAAATGGGTAACGGTCCGGTCTGCAAGTAGCCTAGTTTTAGAATAGCCGGTGATATGCTTTATGAATGTAAAATGCGTCCCGCCAATACACGATAGAAAGAAGGAATAAACGTAGCGCCTATATTATGGGTTATATCTTTAGAACGGTAAGGGTTACAATCAAGCCTTCTCATTTAGTTTTGAGTCAGTACCACATAAACATTTTAAGTAATAATGACTTTTCATTGACTTTGAGTTCAACTTACAAGAAGTATTTGAACAAAAAATGTCTTGGGGTTTATAGTGTACAGTAATGTTTATGTGTGTCTTGTACAGTAAAGTGTGCGTGTGTGTGTGTATGTGTGCATGAGTGTGTGTGAGTGCATGCAAGTCTTATACAGTAATGTGTGTGTGTGTTATATTCCAGATAACCCCAGGATGATCGGGAGTGTGTCTGTAGCCGTGAAGATTCTGGATGTGAATGATAACCCTCCATCGCTGACACAGTACTTTGAAGCCTTTGTCTGTGAGCGCGCAAATGCTGGACAGGTACAGAGGCACACACACACTTTCATAGACACACACACACACACACACACATAAATACACATGTAAGACCTGGACAGAGGCAGACCAGTAACCAGTATTTGCAGACCTGTAATCTTATCATATGAAGAATTACTCAAATTGATGACATACTGCAGCAAAATATGTGCATACGCATCAATATTAATTAATAGATGCATAATTTGCATTTCTGTGCTATGTCAGTTTCACTCACAACCTGTCTCAAGGTTACTGACCTGACTGTCTCTCTCTCCCCTCCCCTGGCTGTTGTCTGGTTGTCCGGTGACCTCAGCTGATTCAGACAGTGACGGCAGTAGACCCAGATGATCCTCTGGGAGGTCATCACTTCTACTACAGCCTGGCCCCAGAGGCAGCAAACAACCCCAACTTCACCCTTAGAGACAACCAAGGTAAATAAATACTTTTTTATACAGCAGTAAAACCCACATGACTTCCTGGACACTGATTTTTGCACCACATATCACCTTTTTTTCTGGGTATTATTTTTCATCAACTGCTAAGCCAATTCAGCACTATTTGTCTAACTCAGTCATTTGCGGTTATAATTACAGTTACCTTGTTGTATGTGAGGCAGATCTCTCTGTTTTATATAACAGGGGGTTCTCAAAGTGGGGTCCGCATACTATAGCTTTAAGCTTAAAACTGCTAAGTTTTCTCTCTGCCCAATGGCAAAATATGTAGAATTGCAGGATATTAGCTTAAAAGCTGCAATACAAAAAATCTCTCTGCCCCATGACAAAATGTGTAGAATTGCAGGAAATTTGCTTGAAAACTGCAAAATGTTCTCTCCGATGCCAAGAGCTGGGCCTTTAAAATGTTCCTTCCCAGGGCCTGAGACTTGCACTGCAAAGACAGTAAAACTCCTTGTATACTATGTTTATCTCACTCAAGTTATAAGGGGGTCGCTGATGAATATGATTTCACAAAAGGGATCCCCGGCCCCAAACAGTTTGAGAAACAGCCCTTGACTTTTCCCACAATTTGTTCTGTTTAAAATGGATTAAATTGATATTTCTTTGTCAGTGGCCTACACACAATACCCCATAATGTCAAAGTGGAATTATGTTTTTTTTTATGAAAAGCTGAAATGTCTTGAGTCAATAGGTATTCAACCCCTTTGTTATGGCAAGCCTAAATAAATTCAGGAGTAAAAATGTGCTTAACAAGTCACATAATAAGTTTAATGGACTCACTCTGTGTGCAATAATAGTGTTTATCATGATTTTTGAATGACTACCTCACCTCTGTACCCCACACATACAATTATCTATAAGGTCCCTGAGTCGTGCAGTGAATTTCAAACACAGATTCAACCACAAAGACCAGGGAGGTTTTCCAATGCCTCGCAAAGAAGGGCACCTATTGGTAGATGGGTACAAAATATATATTTTTGACATTGAATATCACTTTGAGCATTGTGAAGTTATTCATTGCACTTTTGATGGTGTATCAATACACTCAGTCACTACAAAGATACAGACATCCTTCCTAACTCAGTTGCCGGAGAGGAAGGAAACCGCTCAGGGATTTCACCATGAGGCCAATTAAAACAGTTACAGAGTTGAATGGCTGTGATAGGAGAAAACTGAGGATGGCTCAACAACATTGTAGTTACTCCACAATACTAGTCTAATTGACTGAGTGAAAAAGAAGGAAGCCTATACAGAATAAAAACATTCCAAAACATGCATCCTGTTTTCAACAAGGCACTAAAGTAATACTGCAAAAAATGTGGCAAAGCAATTAACTTTTAGTCCTGAATACAAAGTGTTGTTTTGGGGCAGATCCAATACAACACATTACTGAGTACCACTCTCCATATTTTCAAGCATAGTGGTGGCTGCATCATGTTATGGGTATGCTTGTAATCTTTAAGGACTGGGTATTGTTTCAGAATAAAAAAAATAACCAAGTACAGTCAACATCCTAGAGGAAAACCTGGTTCAGTCTGCTTTCCACCAGACACTGGGAGATAAATTCACCTTTCAGTAGAACAATAACCTAAAACACAATACCAAATCTACACTGGAGTTGCACACCAAGAAGACAGTGAATGTTCCTGAGTTACCGAGTTACAGTTTTGACTTAAATCTACTAGGAAAATCTATGTCAAGATCTGAAAATGGTTGTCTAGCAATGATACACAACACATTTGGCAGAGCTTGAGGACTTTTGAAAAAAAAATGTGGCCAATATTGCACAAACCAGGTGTAGAAAGCTCTTAGAGACTTACCCAGAAAGACTAACAGGTATAATCGCTGCCAAAGTTGCTTCTAAAAAGTATTGACTCTGGGGTGTGAATACTTATGTAAATCAGATATTTCTGTATTTCATTTTCAATAAATGTATAACAATTTCTAAAAACATGTTTTCACTTCGTCATTATGGGGTATTTAATCATTTTTGAATTCAGGCTGTAACACAACAAAATGTGAAATAAGTCAAGGGGTATGAATACTTTCTGAAGGCACTGTATAAGACACCTAACCAGGCCCCTCTCTCTCTATCCTGTTGCAGACAACACCTGGATATTAATAATAATGTATCATATGATATACTTTGTCTAACCAGGCTTTTCTCTCTCTCTGTCCCTGATGTAGACAACACAGCATGGATCCTGACGCGTCGTGGGGGCTGGTCTCAGCAGGATCAGTCAGTCTACTACCTTCCTATCTTCATCTCAGATGGAGAGCAGCCGGTCCAGACCAGCACCAGCACCCTGACCATCCGTGTGTGTAGCTGTGATGTGGACGGCAACGTTATGTCCTGTAATGCTGAGGCCTACCACCTCCCGGCTAGTCTGAGCAGAGGGGCGCTCATCGCCATACTGGCATGTATCTTCGTCCTGCTCGGTAGATCATGATCTTCTTCTTGTTCTTCACCTATGGAATTATTTTCTCCACTGTTGATCTGCTTTATATTTACTTTTTAAGCTACTGTATATTCCTATTGTGTATGTATATACAGAACATCAAATTCCAATCTAGACAAACCCTATTTTACCGTATCTATGCTTCTTCTTTTGAATGTCTTAGTCCTGTAAACCTACTCACTAAATTCACTAAAGCAACTATTAATAAACTCCCATATTTTGGGTTTCTGTTGTATCTGACCATGTCTCTTTTCTCTCCTCTAGTGATGATCCTGCTCATGTTGTCCCTCCGGAGCCACCGTAAGAAGCCCTACCTGCACGATGAGGAAGACAACATCCACGAGAACATTGTCCGCTACGATGATGAGGGGGGCGGAGAGGAGGACACCGAGGCCTTCGACATCGCTGCCATGTGGAACCCCCGCGAGGCCCACCTAGTGGGGAAGCAACGTCAGGACATGCTGCCTGAGATTGAGAGCCTGTCGCGCTACGTTCCCCTGGCATCAGTGGGAGGGCCGGGTAGCGGTTGTGGTGATGGAAACAGCAACGTTCAGGGGTATGTGCTATCTAAGCTTCTGGAGGCGGATCTGAACCCCTGCGCCCCGCCTTACGACTCCCTGCAGACATACGCCTACGAGGGGGAGGGATCGGTGGCCGAGTCCCTGAGCTCGCTGCAGTCTGGGTGCTCCAGTACTGATCATGAGTACGACTATCTCAATGACTGGGGGCCCAGATTTAAGAAACTGGCAGAGATGTACGGGGCTCTAGAGACGAACAACCCTCCCATGTGGTAGAGGGGAGGAAGGAACGAGAGACTCCCCCCTACATACACACACCTTAGAGAAAGACAATAAACAGAGACAATGACAGAGAAATAGAGAGTTTGAAAGGTATGCTCGCCATTACATTTTAGTCATTTAGCAGACGCTCTTATCCAGAGCGACTTACAGTTTAATAAGTGCATCAATTTTTCATACTGGCCCCCCATGGGAATCGAACCCACAACCCTGGCATTGTAAGCGCCATCCTCTACCAATTGAGCGACAGGAGACCGCCATATAACTGTAGCACTTGCGATAGCACAGCTAAGCATCGCCTGTTCTCCACAGCCTTGGAGCCCTGACAGCCCTGAGCCGTGTAGCTTCTTAGCTGTGTAGCTGCCATCATAATCCCTCCCCATCGGCAGGGAGAGGCTTCAGAGGAGCCTGGACTGACTGACTGACAGATAGCTTGCTCCACGAGGACCTCAAAGCAAAAGGCTTCAAAGCACACGTTAGTTAACTCCTGTGGCCTACCCAGGCCCTAGCCACAGGCGCCAGCAGCTCTTTGGTCCAAAGGGTTCGATTCCCCTCAGAAGAACACAAGAGAGGGGAACGAAGGGCAAATTTGGAACTCGGAATACATTACCTGCCTGTACACATGTATGCAGGAGACAAACAAACTCTGAAACGCAGACTTTGTTTTTTGTATTCTAAGCCACTATGTGACGAGAAAAAAATTAAAAGATAAATGTTTTGATGAAAAGTTTGTCGTTGTTGTTGCAGCCATTTTTGATTTGAGAACTGCTATTTATTCCCGGTAGCTCCATTATGTGGCCGTATCTTATTGATTAATTATTTTTTTCATGTGATGTCTTTATATTTCGTATAACTTATTTTGGGGAATCAAACAAACACTGGACTTGTGTTGGATGTTATCCCAAGGTTGTGGGATCGGCATAAAATGTGTTCAAATATGTTCAAGCGTTATGATGTAACATAAATGTTTCAATGGCGTCAAATTGCACTTCTATTGTGTGTGTTTCTCAGTGTCTTGTTTCAGACATAGTAAGGGAGATGGAAACTCAGTAATCCTGTTAGGATTTTAAGGTTGATTTGTTCAATGTATCAATCCATATTTTGTTAGAATGAACCCTTTGTTGTTTTGCTCCTGGTTAGGAGCATGAAGCATTCACATGGATTCAGCAGGACTTTCGGTGTGTCCCAAATGGTACCATATTTCCTATATGGGCCCTGGTCAAAAATAGTGCACTATATAGGGAATAGGGTGCCATTAGGGATGCATGTCACAATCTTTAAACTCTTGTTTTGAGATATACTGTCCATGATACCACAGCAGGACTGGGGGACATTACATTATCTGAAACGGAGGATGCTAAATTACCATCAACTTGTCAGTCAGCATCACAAACATACCTGGATGAGCACAAACAGGAGATTTATAATACGGTAATAACCATTTCATCAGGGTATCAGCCATGATCAGGGGTGGAAATGGGTGGGGGGTGGTGAGTCTGAGACCCAAACAACAGAGACCATGGTTCATCTGTCCTTTTGGAGAAACCAAACCGCATCATCTAGGCCTACTCCTCCACACGTTGTGGCTTAATCTCAACCCTCGCGTCTCGACCCGTGGACTTTGATAACTTTGATAATCTGCTTCTTCAAGTGCCAAATGTAAAGAAGAAGAAAAAAACACTTCAGAACGCCAAAAAAAACAATGTGAAATTATATGAAGACATTTTGATAATTTTTGATTGGGAGGAATCTACTTGAAATATGTGTGGTGTCAGTTACGCTACAGTCTGTGGTTTTTGAATGTAGATATGTTTTGTATACTTGGTAATAAAATACAAAAATAAAGCATTTTGCTGTCAACATTCACAGAGATCGCATTCATGGTAAACACTGCAGATGTTGGCTCAAGTAGAAATTACCTTTAAATGTTAAGCGCTGTGTAATTGTCTGCAACATGGCTTTGATTGATTCCCGGGTTTTAAGTGCTAAATAAAGGTATTTTGTTACTTTTGTGCCTTTAGGTATTTTAGCAATAATTAGATGTGCTTGCTGAAAGCAAGAACAACTTAAAAATTCTGACATACTTATTAATCTCCTTCCGCTGTCACCTGTAGTGCCAAAACTGCAAAAGCTACCAACATCAAAACAACTTTAAAATGTGCAGGCTGATTGTCTTCAGATTGATTGAAAAAAAACATTTTGATACTACTAATCTTTTTCAAACTACAACCACTTTTGCATAAATCCCAATGCATTTTAATGTCCATAGACTTGAATTGGAAAAATTATGGTCACTACTAGTCTTCCACCATTTAAGAAAGAAACACCATTCAAACTTTACAACGTGCAGACCGGTCTGGAATTGCTTGTCAAAAGATTGTTGATACTATGTGTACTTTTTAAACTTTAACTTCAAAGGCAAATTGTGGATTAGCCACTCCTCTTGATGCATTTCAGCTACAACAACCAACCAAACGTTGACATGTGTAGACTGACTTAACTTAGATTGCAACAACAGAGCTTTTTGCTACCATTCATACTTCATAAACTACCATTCATTCTTCATAAACTACCATCCATTCTTCATAAACTACCATTCATTCTTCACATGCATTTCAATGGCGGAATGCAGGCTTTAACATGCTAAACTAAAATCACTGCCACAAAACTAAAAGTGTTGAGAGCTTGAAAAAACACATTCTATGGCTTATGGTACTCACTCTAGCCTACATTTTAGTCATTTAGCAGATGCTCTTATCCAGAGCGACTTACAGTTAGTGAGTGCATACATTATTTTTCATACTGGCCCCCCGTGGGAATCGAATCCACAACCCTGGCGTTGCAAACGCCATGCTCTACCAACTGAGCTACATCCCTGACGGCCATTCCCTCCCCTACCCTGGCCCAATTGTGCGCCGCTCCCTACCATTACTAATACAAACATTACCACTACCACTACTACTACTATTTCACAACCATAAACACTTCAAGACTAGCAAGCACACATATTTACTTCAGAACATGTCCTTTTCTAGTTTTGGAGAGAGAGCATACTTTTGAATAATAAATTACTTCTCTCCCCTGTAAGGAACATTAGGCATTTCCCTGAAGCATGACAGAAGTGTAAGCCTTTCAAAATATAAAGCAGCTATTTAAATGTGCAATCATATGCTAAATTGTTCTCAAAAGTGTTATTGCAGATTACTTCATTTTCATTACAGTTCCCTCTTAAAGTACTTCATTTGCTTGACTTATTTTGTTTGGAGGCAAACAAATACCTGTGCCTAAAGCTTAAGAGGCAATTGAGGAAGGCTTCCATTCCATTATTTTCACAACAACTACACAGACAATCTTCCCAGGTAAAACTCTTACTATGACAATCAATTTCAACCATAATCGTGTAAATATAAAACAAAGAGTTCATGTGAATTATATATTCTAATGAATGTCCCTGTTAGAAGTAAAATAAATGTGTCTGATACCATTTCAGTTATTCCGTTCCAGCTATTACAATGAGCCCCTCCTCTGGTATACAGTATCTGCCCACCAGTCAACCCTGCAACAGAGAGACTTAGCCTACAGGTACACAATGATACACCACTCTATTCTGTGACGCTAAAGTAAGCTCCTCCTGCTTCAAATTACCTCAATGAATTCATGATATCCTTGTAGGAGGAAAGGAGAGGAGCTTGTAACTAGACACTCACCCAAACATTAATACCAACATCATTTTCTACTGCTTGTTATTCATAGCAATTGAGAAGCAAAATTAAGTGAAAAAAAGAAAAAGAAATAACTGTGCAATAAACAAATGAGCCTGTGGCTTTTGCTCACCTGCTGGGTGGCATTCAAGAGTGAAATTTCACAGACAATGGGCCAAATATTCTTAAGACTTTAGCCACTACCTATACCATACATACTGTATATGACAGTGGAAAACTCCAATTACACACCAGTGGTTTTGTTTTGTCTGTACTTTTAGTTATATTCTACGATAACTGTTGTAGACATTCATGCATTATAAGCACATCCATATTACCACTCTGAAAGTGGTAAGGCCTTATTTTGAGGGCCTAGTTTTACCTTAAAGAAAATCTTCACCCAAAAACTATATTTTGGTATTTGTTTCATTAGTCCATTGTTGACATAGTCCCAAAATGTTTTTCTTGTCAGCAATGAAGTTTTCAAGATATGTAACTTTAAAAATACAGATATCATCCCCGTATTATTCATTTTCCATCATATGATGCTGTGTTTTGCATCATATGATTTGATTTAACACTAGAGAATTTGCTGTGTATCCTTTGAAGCATCGGATACATGTTTACAAGAAAGGAAGAGAAAAACATGGAGTTTCATGGAACATGGAAGATAAGTGGTCCTCTGTAGCTCAGCTGGTAGAGCACGGCGCTTGTAACGCCAAGGTAGTGGGTTCGATCCCCGGGACCACCCATACACAAAAATGTATGCACGCATGACTGTAAGTCGCTTTGGATAAAAGCGTCTGCTAAAAGGCATATTAAAAGGCATATTATAAGAGTTTTGCAGCCAACTAGTAAAATACAGTGCACCCTATTGATGGGTTAGCTGACAACGTCACGAAAACAATGTGCATTCTTCAATGGGGCAGAAGTCTGTGAGTGGTTGTGATTCTGCATGGCCAACAATGGTAGCTCAGTAGGTAGAGCATGGCGCTTGCAACGCCAGGGTTGTGGGTTTGATTCCCACGGGGGGCCAGTATGAAAAAAAAATTTTTTCACTAACTGTAAGTCGCTCTTCTAAATGAATAAAATCTAAGAAATTGCCATGTGGGGAATCATAATTGACTTGTTTCGTCGTGATTTGACTGATTTCATACCAATGCTAATATGGTTAAAATTATCTAGCTACAGTAACCAACAATTTAACGATGTATTTGAGAGATAAAAAACATTGAAGAAGAAATGTAGCTTACATGTTGTCAACAATCTAAGCCAACCCCATCTGTTTCGCCCCATAGTTGCGCACACGTCGGTTGTGTTGCTAAACAACCAACCCGTCTATATGATTCATCAGGAAATGTAAGCATTATGCAAATTGTCAACCAGTTTAAAACGAGAAGTGGTTATGACCGATAAAAACCTTGCAGGTATTACTACTCTGTAAGTTAACTTCAGAATTCCCCTGAATCCTCTCTTTTCTAAATGACTTAAATTGTAATTATGGTTTATGATTAACCTCCTTATTAATCATTCATTCAATAAATCTATTATCAAGAGCATACAAAGCATCTATCACTGCAATAAACCTCTGTCTTCAACATCCTCCCAATTCCGTTTACTGTAGTTTCCCTGCTCCTTCCAACCCCTCCATCACTGCCGCCACCGCCTCTAGCACACGGACACACTAACACACACACACACACAGACACACACTCCCGTCCCAGTGTTATTCAGAGTCGTCAGGGGTAATTTGCTTTAAGCCTCAGTGCTCTGTCTCCCATAAGAGGGTTTCGAACTGCAGCACAAGTTGTTAAGAAGCCTGCTGGTTCCCTTCACTAATCCTGCCCAGGGAAACTCACCCACAGCAGAGCAGAACCCACTGAATCATCCTCTAGTACCATGCTGTGGAAAAAGGCACTCACTCTCTCACTCGGCTGCAACTGGAGGCAAGGCAAACTAACTCGCCCCAGAAATAGAGAGAGAGAGAGCAAGAGAGAGGGCGAGCGAGAGAGATAGAGAGACAGAGGGAGAGAGTGACAGAGACTTAGAGACAGAGAGAGAGAGCGGAGCAGCTCCAACACATTTGACATGTCGGAGTTTATAATGGAGCAGAACAGTACAGACTCACACGACTGACGCCACACAGATCCTCTCTTTATCGGTTTCTCTTATTCTCTCTCTCTCTGCCCCACACCCTCTTTCTCTCCCCCTGCTTCTCTCTCGCTCTCCCTCTCTCTCTCCCTCTCTCTCACCCCCTATCAATATCCCAGCCTGTTCATCAGTTTATTTTTATTTAACCTTTATTTAACCAGTTGGGGAGTGATGGGTTATTTACACTTCATTTCTCTAAGCTTTAGTTTAACCTTTTTTTTTTTGCCACTGGGGCAATCCGTTTAGATGTGCGGTGTGCTCTCTCTTTTTAACTGTCCTGTGTGCTGTGCACTCTCTCCGTTTTACTGTGAAGTGCACTCTCTCTGTTTAACTGCGCAGTGTGCTCTCTCTCCAATTAACTATCCCATGTGCGCTCTCTTTTTAACTGTGATGTGTGCTCTCTCCGTTTAACTCTGCTGTGTGCTCTCTGTGTACCCAGAATAACCCCAAACATTTAATGTGGTTCAAAGGGCTTCTCATGTCTCATGGATGGATTTATACCTTGCTGCATACTCTGATAAAATGACTGAGGAGTAACAATTACTATCAGACCCCAAATTAATCAATCAAAGATTATCCCGCTTCTATAAAGAACTGTACACCTCTGATTGCAAATCCACACCAATCCAGACTAAGTCCTTTCTAAAAGAATTAAGAACTCCTCTTCTCTCAACAGAGGAAGCCACCTCGCTGGGAGCCCAAATCTCTCTCAATGAACTCAAAAGGGCATTGGATAGCATTAATAAAGGCAAATCACCTGGATGGGACAGGATTACTCCTGAGGTCTATTTACAAAATCGTAATCAATTAGGACCACTATCGCTCAACATGAATAATACAGCCGTTCACAAAGGTTAATTTGGGAGAGATGTGAATACAGCACTAATTTCACTTTTATTAAAAAAAGGTAAGTATGCCACCCATTGTTCTCAATATCACCCCCTCTCTTTGATAAACACTGATATTAAACTGTTTTCCAAAATGTTGTCGTCCCGTCTTGAGACTTACTTAACTAAAGCGGGTTAGTTAAAAAGTGTTTATCCTCGGATAACCTCTGTCAACTATTAAATATCTTAGATGCTTCATCAGAAACAACAGCTCCTTGGGCTGTATTATCTCTCGATGCAGAAAAAGCTTTTGGGATACACTAGAATGGTCATATACAATATCTGTCTTGGAACATATGGGAATTGGCTCCAATTTCAGAAGCCCTTTCCTGCAGTCAAATGACCAAATTGTCCTCTAGTGGCCGCATGTATGGAATGCTTTTAATATTTTTCATAATTTCATAATTAATAACCATATTTTTTTTAAACCACAGAAATTATTGTGTTTCTCTGTCAAACGGTTTTGTTATATTTCTGTCTTCTGTGATTTATATAAAGTGTAATATTGGGGTGAAAACTATTTGATCCCCTGCTGATTTTGTACGTTTGCCCACTGACAAAGAAATGATCAGTCTATAATTTTAATGGTAGGTTTATTTGAACAGTGAGAGACAGAATAACAACAAAAAAATTCAGAAAAACGCATGTCAAAAATGTTATGAATTGATTTGCATTTTAATGAGGGAAATAAGTATTTGACTCCACTGCAAAACATGACTTAGTACTTGGTGGCAAAACCCTTTTTGGCAATCACAGAGGTCAGATGTTTCTTGTAGTTGGCCACCAGGTTTGCACACATCTCAGGAGGGATTTTGTCCCACTCCTCTTTGCAGATCTTCTCCAAGTCATTATGGTTTCGAGGCTGACATTTGGTAACTCGAACCTTCAGCTCCCTCCACAGATTTTCTATGGGATTAAGGTCTGGAGACTGGCCAGGCCACTCCAGGACCTTAATGTGCTTCTTCTTGAGCCACTTCTTTGTTGCCTTGGCCGTGTGTTTTGGGTCATTGTCATGCTGGAAAACCCATCCACGACCCATTTTCAATGCCCTGGCTGAGCGAAGCAGGTTCTCACCCAAGATTGGACGGTACATGGCCCCGTCCATCGTCCCTTTGATGCGGTGAAGTTGTCCTGTTCCCTTAGCAGAAAAACACCCCCAAAGCATAATGTTTCCACCTCCATGTTTGACGGTGGGTATGGTGTTCTTGGGGTCATAGGCAGCATTCCTCCTCATCCAAACACGGTGAGTTGAGTTGATGCCAAAGAGCTCCATTTTGGTCTCATCTGACCACAACACTTTCACCCAGTTCTCCTTTGAATCATTCAGATGTTCATTGGCAAACTTCAGACGGCCCTGTATATGTGCTTTCTTGAGCAGGGGGACCTTGCGGGCACTGCAGGACTTCAGTCCTTCACGGCGTAGTGTGTTACCAATTGTTTTCTTGGTGACTATGGTCCCAGCTGCCTTGAGATCATTGACAAGATCCTCCCGTGTAGTTCTGGGCTGATTCCTCACCGTTCTCATGATCATTGCAACTCCACGAGGTGAGATCTTGCATGGAGCCCCAGGCCGAGGGAGATTGACAGTCTTTTGTGTTTCTTCCATTTGCGAATAATCGCACCAACTGTTGTCACCTTCTCACCAAGCTGCTTGGTGATGGTCTTGTAGCCCATTCCAGCCTTGTGTAGTTCAAACATTTTGTCCCTGACATCCTTGGAGAGCTCTTTGGTCTTGGCCATGGTGGAGAGTTTGGAATCTGATTGATTGATTGCTTCCGTGGACAGGTGTCTTTTATACAGGTAACAAACTGAAATTAGGAGCACTCCCTTTAAGAGTGTGCTCCTAATCTCAGCTCGTTACCTGTATAAAAGACACGTGGGAGCCAGAAATCTTTCTGATTGAGAAGGGGTCAAATACTTATTTCCCTCGTTAAAATGCAAATCAATTTATAACATTTTTGACATGCGTTTTTCTGTTTTTTGTTGTTGTTATTCTGTCTCTCACTGTTCAAATAAACCTCCCATTCAAATTATAGACTGATAATTTATTTGTCAGTGGGCAAACGTACAAAATCAACAGGGGATCAAATACTTTTTTCCCTCACTGTACATTTCAACTCTATATCTGATATGGTGCAGGTGTCTTGTTTTTTTTAAGCCCATAACCATGTGTGTGAGGTGTATACTTTTGTTTCAAAGTAGATTTGTTTAAGACTACTAAGAAACTCTGTGTGACCCTGATTTAGCCCACTGCAGTAAAAGTTGAATATGATTTAAATACTATATGCCAGTCCCTTAACCATAGTTATAACAGGCAATATCTGCTCTGCTCCATTCAGAATCACTAGAAGCAGCAGACGATGTGATCCAATTTCGCCTTTGCTATTCTTATTATCCATGGAACCCCTGGCCCAGGCAATTTGTCAATCGAAGGAAATAACAATTTCCTTGAAATCTACTGATCACTTCATCTCATTATATGCAGATGATATTTACTATATCTAGACAATGTATCTCAATCGCTCCCAAATGCATTGAAGATCATAGATAAATTCAGCTTCATCTCAAGTTCTACAATTCACATTACCAAATCAGCCCTGCTGCTTCTCAACACCCGTTGGAGGACTCCGTCTCTACTTATGGAATCCCAACCTTTTCCCATTTTACATATTTGGGAGTAGATATATTTCCTTCCTTAGATAAAACCATTGCCAGAAACTTTAACGGAATGATCAAATCAATTAAATCCGACCTCAGTGGATGGAATAATATCCCATTAGCAGAATATCTATTGTCAAAATGAAAATATTGCCACGGCAGAATTTCTGTAGTTCAATGCTCTCCATGGCTCCCCCTTCTGGATATTGGGATAAAATTCATAGTGCGGTTTCAAAATGTATATTGCAAGGTAAACGATCCTGGATAAAATCTATAAACTTACAAAGAGGGAAAGACGTAGGAGGAGTATAATTACAAACTTTAAATTATATTTCCAGGCACTAGCATTTCTCCCAATTGCTTTAGACATGATTATTCTGCCCCCTGGCTGAGTATAGATAGAAATAGGGTGTCTCCTATTGCCCTGGATGAGGTGGTCTTCAATGTTATATCCCTTAAACAATGTCAACTATGCTTTGGTCCGATTATTGCTCACACAAGCTCTATTTGCGCAAACTTTTAAAACAATGTAACTGGGAATCAAAATGGCATGCCCATACTCCAATATTTCACAATAATATCTTGCGATCTGGAGAGCGGCCTCTTGCATCCCCCCAATGGTCCAAATGTGGAATCCATACCCTTTCCGAATCCGTACTCTTGGTTTGAAAACATTCCAAGATTTGAAAGTCACATATACTCCTTTTTTTTATATTCCCCATGGGAAACCCAAATACCGAACCATCCAATGATGGGATTTATAAATAAATTATCTGGGCTCCCAAAACGACTGGTCTCTATAATATATAAACAACTTTTGAAAGCGCATATTGTCACGATCGTCAGGGAGAGACCAAGGCGCAGCGTTGAATGCGAACATTATATATTTATTTAGAGTGATCACACGATCAAAACAACAACGATAACGTGACGTCTACAGTATAACACAAACCAAATCAGAACAAGAAACCACAAACACAAAGTGAAAGACAGACAGTTAAATATGGCTCCCAATCAGAGACAACCAGCTGACACTCGTTGCCTCTGATTGGGAGTCACTCAGGCCAACATAGATAGACAACGACTAGAACCTAAACAAAATAAACACCCTGGCTCAACATACGAGAGTCCCCAGAGCCAGGGCGTGACAGTACCCCCCCCCAAAGGCGCGGACTCCGACCGCGCCAACCAACCACAACAGGGGAGGGACCGGGTGGGCACTCCGCCTCGGCGGCGGATCCGGCTCCGGACATGACCCAGGCACGGGTTGTGCTGGACTGACGACGCGCACCCCTGGCTTGGTGCGTGGAGGAGGAACGGGCCTTACCAGGCTGACGACGCACCCCGTAGGCTTGGTGCGTGGAGCAGGGACAGGCCGGACTGGGCTGACGAAGCACACCACTGACTTGGTGCGGGGAGCAGGAACGGGCCGAGCCGGGCTGACGAAGCGCACCACTGCCTTGGTGCGGGGAGCAGGAATGGGCCGGACCGGGCTGACGAAGCGCACCCCTGACTTGGTGCGGGGAGCAGGAATGGGCCGGACCGGGCTGACGAAGCGCACCCCTGACTTGGTGCGGGGAGCAGGAATGGGCCGGACCGGACTGACGACGCGCACCACTGACTTGGTGCGGGGAGCAGGAATGGGCCGGACCGGGCTGACGACGCGCACCACTGACTTGGTGCGGGGAGCAGGAATGGGCCGGACCGGGCTGACGACGCGCACCACTGACTTGGTGCGGGGAGCAGGAATGGGCCGGACCGGGCTGACGACGCGCACCACTGCCTTGGTGCGGGGAGCAGGAATGGGCCGGACCGGGCTGACGACGCGCACCACTGACTTGGTGCGGGGAGCAGGAACGGGCCGCGCCGGGCTGACGAAACGCACCACTGACTTGGTGGGAGTGGCAGGAACAGGCCGGACCGTACTGGGAACACACACCACTGGCCCTACGTGGGGATCAGGAACAGGCCGGACCGGACTGGCAACACACGCCAGTACCTCTCGCCGTGCCTCTACAACCTCCTTCCCCCTGGTGACCAGTGACTCCCGTAACCTGGCGGCCTCCTCTGCCAACCCGCTGGACCGCTCTATCGCGGCCTCCTGCTGCCCCGACGTCGTGAGCCCCCCCCAAAAAAAATTCTGGGGGTCTCTCCTCCCCGTGGGCCAGGCCTCCATCGTTCTCGCCCAACTCTCGCTCCTCTGTCTCCAACTCCCGCCATTCAGCTCCTCAATGGGCTTGACCCAGTCGAAGCTCTTCCTCAACTGGTCCCAAGTCCACCCTCTCTGCTCCTCACTAGGCTTGACCCAGTCGAGGTTGCCACGGAGATCTGCTAGCGATGGCTCCTGGACACGCTGCTTGGTCTGGTTTTGGTGGTTTCTTCTGTCACGATCGTCAGGGAGAGACCAAGGCGCAGCGTTGAATGCGAACATTATATATTTATTTAGAGTGATCACACGATCAAAACAACAACGATAACGTGACGTCTACAGTATAACACAAACCAAATCAGAACAAGAAACCACAAACACAAAGTGAAAGACAGACAGTTAAATATGGCTCCCAATCAGAGACAACCAGCTGACACTCGTTGCCTCTGATTGGGAGTCACTCAGGCCAACATAGATAGACAACGACTAGAACCTAAACAAAATAAACACCCTGGCTCAACATACGAGAGTCCCCAGAGCCAGGGCGTGACACATATTCTGAGCTAGCCATTAAAAAAGCATGGTCCACAGATCAAAATGAATCTGAACAACCCTTTAATTGGAACATAATATGGAAAAATATGACGTTGGCATACCGTAATCCAAACCATCAATTTATACATTTTCAGTTTGTTCACAGACTGTATTTAACCCCAAGGAAACATGTTATGGTGAAATTGGCCCCAACTCCCAACTGTTCACTGTGTCACCTAAATCAGGTAGGCACATTCCTTCATATGATGTGGGAGTGCCCTGCACTTAAATGCTTCTACTATGTTACTTAATGATGATAGCTCCTTACATCTCTCAATTATTCAGAGACGATTACTGCTGCCATGCAACACTGCTGCAATCAAGATGTTGGCTCTTAGATGGCAATCACCTCACTCGCTCCCAATTCGCCAGTGGATACAGCTACTATTAGAAGTTATAACATTAGAATTACCGACAACGAGAATGAATGGTGCTAGTCAAGGAACAATTGAGGCCTGGACAAATACATTTGACTCTGTAAAGAAAATTCTTAGCTAAAGCCCAACACATACAAAATAACAACCTATAAAGCCCAACATACATACAGTATACATGTTTGGTGACTGACAACCAACCATGGTTGCTAGGGGGGGTGGAAAGGGGTGAAAGACATGTTGGATGGGTGGGGTCGGGGGAATGGGGTGGGAGGTTGGGGATGGAGGCTCACTTCTTTATGTATTTTTTCCTTTGAATATTGGGTTTATTTGCACTTTTTGATTCTGTCATTATTATCAGTATTAATTATCAATACTTTATAACTAAGTACCCCCCCCCCCCACAAAAAAAATATTTTAAAAAATTATAATAATAGTGTGGTCCAAAAAATACAGTTGAAGTCGGAAGTTTACTTACACTTAGGTTGGAGTCATTAAAACTCGTTTTTCAACCACTCCACACATGTCTTCTTAACAAACTATAGTTTTGGCAAGTCAGTTAGGACATCTACTTTGTGCATGACACAAGTAATTTTTCCAACAATTGTTTACGGAAAGATTATTTCACTTATAATTCACTGTATCACAATTCCAGTGGGTCAGAACTTTATATACACTAAGTTGACTGTGCCTTTAAACAGCTTGGAAAATTCCAGAAAATGATGTCATGGCTTTAGAAGCTTCTGCTAGGCTAATTGACATCATTTTAGTCAATTGGAGGTGAACCTGTGGATGTATTTCAAGGCCTACCTTCAAACTCAGTGCCTCTTTGCTTGACATCATGGGAAAATCAAAAGAAATCAGCCAAGACCTCTGAATTTTTTTTTGGACCTCCACAAGTCTGGTTCATCCTTGGGAGCAATTTCCAAATGCCTGAAGGTACCACGTTCATCTGTACAAACAATAGTACGCAAGTATAAACACCATGGGACCACACAGCCGTCATACCGCTCATGAAGGAGACGCATTCTGTCTCCTAGAGATTAACGTACTTTGTTGCAAAAAGTGCAAATCTATCCCAGAACAACTACAAAGGACCTTGTGAAGATGCTGGAGGAAACAGGTACAAAAGTATCTATATCCACAGTAAAACGAGTCCTATATTGACATAACCTGAAAGGCCGCTCAGCAAGGAAGAAGCCACTGCTCCAAAACCTCCATAAAAAAGCCAGACTACGGTTTGCAACTGCACATGGGGACAAAGATCGTACTTTTTGGAGAAATGTCCTCTGGTCTGATGAAACAAAAATAGAACTGTTTGGCCGTAATGACCATCATTATGTTTGGAAGAAAAAGGGGGTTCCTTGCAAGCCGAAGAACACCATCTCAACCGGGAAGCACGGGGGTGGCAGCATCATGCTGTGGAGGTGCTTTGCTGCAGAAGGGACTGGTGCACTTCACAAAATAGATGGCATCATGAGGAAGGAAAATTATGTGGATATATTGAAGTAACATCTCAAGACATCAGTCAGGAAGTTAAAGGTTGGGTCGAAAATGGGTCTTCCAAATGGACAATGACCCCAAGCATACTTCCAAAGTTGTGGCAAAATGGCTTAAGGACAACAAAGTCAAGGTATTGGAGTGGCCATCACAAAGCCCTGACCTCAATCCTTTAGAAAATGTGCGGGCAGAACTGAAAAAGTGTGTGTGACAATGGAGGCCTACAAACCTGATTCAGTTACACCAGCTCTGTCAGGACGAATGGGCCACAATTCACCCAACTTATTGTGGGAAGCTTGTGCAAGGCTACCCGAAACGTTTGACCCAAGTTAAACAATTTAAAGGCAATGCTACCAAATACAGTTGAAGTCAGAAGTTTACATACACTTAGGTTGGAGTCATAAAAACTCGTTTTTAAACCACTCCACAAATTTCTTGTTAACAAACTATAGTTTTGGCAAGTCGGTTAGGACATCTACTTTGTGCATGACACAAGTAATTTTTCCAACAATTGTTTACAGACAGATTATTTCATTTATAATTCACTGTATCACAATTCCAGTGGGTCAGAAGTGTACATACACGAAGTTGACTGTGTCTTTAAACAGCTTGGAAAATTCCAGAAAATGATATCATGGCTTTAGAAGCTTCTGATATGCTAATTGACATCATTTTAGTCAATTGGAGGTGTACCTGTGGATGTATTTCAAGGCCTACCTTCAAACTCAGTGCCTCTTTGCTTGACATCATGGGAAAATTAAAAGGAATCAGCCAAGACCTCAGAAAAAAAATTGTAGACCTCCACAAGTCTGGTTCATCCTTGGGAGCAAATTCCAAATGTCTGAAGGTACCACGTTCATCTGTACAAACAATAGTAAGCAAGTATAAACACCATGGGACCACGCAGCCGTCATACCGCTCAGGAAGGAGACGCGTTCTGTCTCCTAGAGATGAATGTACTTTGGTGCGCAAATCAATCCCAGAACAACAGCAAAGGACCTCGTGAAGATGCTGGATGAAACAGGTACAAAGTGTCAATATCCACAGTAAAACGAGTCCTAAATCGACATAACCTGAAAGGCCGCTCAGCAAGGAAGAAGCCACTGCTCCAAAACAGCCATAGAAAAGCCAGACTACGTTTTGCAACTGCACATGGGGACAAAGATCGTACTTTTTGGAGAAATGGCCTCTGGTCTGATGAAACAAAAATATAACTGTTTGGCCACAATGACCATCGTTATGTTTGGAGGAAAAAGGGTGTTCCTTGCAAGCCGAAGAACACCATCCCAACCGGGAAGCACGGGAGTGGCAGCATCATGCTGTGGCGGTGCTTTGCTGCAGGAGGGACTGGTGCACTTCACAAAATAGATGGCATCATGTGGAAGGAAAATTATGTGGATATATTGAAGCAACATCTCAAGACATCAGTCAGGAAGTTAAAGCTTGGTCGCAAATGGGTCTTCCAAATGGACAATGACCCCAAGCATACTTCCAAAGTTGTGGCAAATGACTTAAGGACAACAAAGTCAAGGTATTGGAGTGGCCGTCACAAAGCTCTGACCTCAATCCTATAGAGAATTTGTGGGCAGAACTGAAAAAGCGTGTGCGAGCAAGGAGGCCTACAAACCTGACTCAGTTACACCAGCTCTGTCATGAGGAATGGGCCACAATTCACCCAACTTATTGTGGAAAGCTTGTGCAAGGCTACCCAAAACCTTTGACCCAAGTTAAACAATTTAAAGGCAATGCTACCAAATACTAATTGAGTGTCTGTAAAGTTCTGACCCAGTGGGAATGTGATGAAATAAATAAAAGCTGAAATAAATAATTCTCTCTAATATTGTTCTGACATTTCACATTCTTAAAATAAAGTGGTGATCCTAACTGACCTAAAACAGGGAATTTTTACTAGGATTAAATGTCAGGAATTGTGAAAAACTGAGTTTAAATGTATTTGGCTAAGGCGTATGTAAACTTCCGACTTCAACTGTACGTGGATAATTGATAATGGTATACAGTGCCTTCAGAAAGTATTCAGACCCCTTGACTTTTCCACATTTTGTTACGTTACAGCCTTATTCTTAAATGGATTAAATCGTTTTTCCCCTCATCAATATACACACAATACCCCATAATGATAAAGCAAAAACAGGTTTTTATAAATGTTTGCTATTTTATAAACAAATATCACATTTACATAAGTTTTCAGACCCTTTACTCAGTACTTTGTTGAAGCACCTTTGGCAGCGATTACAGCCTCGAGTCTTCTTGGGTCTGACCCTACAAGCGTGGCACACCTGAATATGGGGAGTTTCTCCCATTCATCTTTGCAGATCCTCTCAAGCTCTGCCAGGTTGGATGGGGAGCATTGCTGCACAGGTATTTTCAGGTCTCTCCAGCGATGTTCGATCATGTTCAAGTCCGGGCTCTGGCTGGGCCACTCAAGGACATTCAGAGATTTGTCCCGAAGCCACTCCTGCGTTGTCTTGGCTGTGTGCTTAGCGTTGTTGTCCTGTTGGAAGGTAAACCTTCACCCCAGTCTGAGGTTCTGAGAGCTCTGGAGCAGGTTTTCATAAATTACTTCATAACAATCACAACAAACAAGCTTACCAGCTTCAGTGCCTAAAAAGGTGTAGGGGATAGATTGGAGGGGAATTAAGTCTTGTGTGAGCATTTTGTCCTTTTGGACTGTTTTGCCTGTTAGTTGCTGCCAGTTTGGAAGCCTTTTCAAGGCATCTAGTGGTGCAAGTGATATAAAACACAAAATATTGTATATTTAATTGACACATCCGTGCGTCAATCTAATTAACACAATAAGAAAATCCCCATCAAAATCTGTCAGTTTACATTTTAGTAGATGCTCTTATCCAGAGCGACTTACAGATAGTGAGTGCATACATTTTCATACTGGCCCCCCGTGGGAAATGAACCCACAATGCTGGCATTGCAAGCACCATGCTCTACCAACTGAGCTACATGGGACTAGTTTAAACTAGAGCTATCAGTGTTTTTTTACTTGGGCTGCATCTCAAACCAGGCATTTGTCAGACCATGAGACAGCGCGGAAAAATTGTCTTCTCACGAGAACATCTGTAGCATCCGAACAGTTTGGCATAAAAAAAAAAGATCACTCTATGGAAGGATGACACTCTCATGAACATCGGTACCGTCGATGTGCCAACTTCAGTCTGTAGCATCTGAACCGTTTTTTGGCTACAAACTAATATCATGTTGTTCTCCGTTTTGCTCTACAACCCCCACAGGTGTCACGGGACTCGTCTGAAGGTAACCCGGTACTGGGTAAAAAAAAGTATGGAGGTAGTTTTGTGCCAACAATTTCTTTGGTTAAATATGTGTCCAAAAAACTTAAATATTTCCTGAGCTTTCTAATATATACAAGATATAGGACAGATACTACAAAACCTTATTAATTATGATACATTTTTGGACTGTCTGTTTTGCCATTTATGAATGTGTTATTTATGTGTGTCTATGGGCTATGGTAGTAAAGGACAAATTCAATATATAATAAAAAATAAAAAATTGATACCTACAGGGGTCCTAACATTCAAAATCAAATAGCTAAACGATCCACGGTATGACCATCTTAAAACAATTATATATTTTAGCTTAGACATTTCACTTTAACTAGCAGCCAACCTGCCTGCACCAATCCCTTGTAACTACAGTAAAATACTGTGAAATGCAAACCCCTCCCATCAATGAATTTCATTCATCCATTCATCAATTCATTCTGATTACGGTAGCATTACCTTTTTTTACAGTACAATACAGTCAATTTTACGATATTGCACTGCGTGTCATTACACAATGCTTGCTTTGATATCGTATTCACAGTGCCTTCAGAAAGTATTCATGCCACTTGACTTATTCCACATTTTGTTGTTTTACAGCCTGAATTCAAAATGGATTAAATATATTTTTTTTCTCACCCATGCATCATAATGCAAATGGCCTTAGACTGGGGGTGAAGATTTAGGTTCCAACAGGACAATGAGCCCAAGCATACAGCCAAAGCAACACTGGAAAGGCTTCAGAACAAGAATGTGAAAGTCCTTGAGTGGCCCAGCCAAAGCCTGGACTTGAATCCCATTTAAAATCTGTGAACAGACTTAAAGATTGCTTTTCACTGCCACTCCCCATCTACCTTAATAATAATAAATAATATGCCACTTAGCAGACGCTTTTATCCAAAGCGACTTACAGTCACGCGTGCATAAATTTTTTGTGTATGGGTGGTCCCGGGGATCGAACCCACTACCTTGGCGTTACAAGCGCCGTGCTCTACCAGCTGAGCTACAGAGGTTGAGAAAATCTGCAAGGAAGATTTTGAGAAAAGCCCCAAATCCAGATGTGCAAAGCTGATACAGACATACTCAAGACGACTCAAATATGTAATCGCCGCCAAAGGTGCTTCTACAAAGTATTGACTCAGGGGTGTGAATACTAAGTGGTGGGAAAAGTACCCAATTGTCATACTTGAGTAAAAGTAAAGATACCTTAATAGAAAATGACTCAAGTAAAAGTTAAAGTCACCCTGTAATATACTACTTGAGTAAAAGTCTATGGTTTTAAATATACTTAAGTATCAAAAGTAAAAGTATAAATCATTTCAAAATCCTTACAATGACCAGGGATGTTCTCTTGATAAGTTCGTGAATTGGACAATATTCCTGTCCTGCTAAGCATTCAAAAAGTAACGAGTACTTTTGGGTGTCAGGTCAAATGTGTGGAGTAAAAAGTATATTATTTTCTTTAGGAATGTTGTGAAGTAAAAGTAAAAGCTGTCAAATGTATAAATTCTAAAGTAAAGTACAGATACCAAAAAAACGACTTAAGTACTTTACACCACTGTGAATACTTAAGTAAATGAGATATTTCTGTATTTAATTTTACATAAATTTGCCAACATTTCTAAAAACATATTTTCACTTTGTCATGATGGGGTGTTGTGTGAAAAATGCATCTATTTAATCCATTTTGAATTCAGGCTGTCACACAACAAAATGTGGAATAAGTCAAGTGGTAACGAATACTTTCTGAAGGCACTGTATATAACAGTAGGTGTGCTGTAATATGAAATACAGAATTTTACTTGCCACCGAGGTGCCTGTAATCTACTGTGAATTTCACAGTAACACCTTTACAGTGTTTTTTTAATATAAAAAAACAAAAGCAAAATGGATTACATTTTAGGCTTACTAATGGCATAAGTTTTGCATAGTGGCATGTCTGGGAAAAATTTGGGAACAAATGGGTTAATGTAAATAATATGTTAATACAATGAAAAACATCAGCTGATTAGACCTAGGAACACATTTTTCCCTTACGAACAAATTTGCCACATCAGATTTTCTTTTATTAGCATTTCTCACATCCCCTTCTCAGACCGATGGTGAATAAACTGGTGACATGAATTAAATGAAGAAATAATCTAAGTGGGAGTTAGATGTGTTGGTTACATCTTGTTAAATTCATTTAGACAACCTTCTAGGGACTGAATAGCATACAATCAATATGGTCTTTCATGTGTTTGCAATTCACTACCGAATTCAGAAGGGGGACGAAATTAAATGTGACACCACGTCTTTGTAAAATGGGGCTAGGATGAGCATTCAAGGCTTTGACCAGAAAGATAATCAAGCATTGCTGGTGGACAGATGTAGGATCTTAATTTGGTCACCCTGTTGTTGCGGGACATTTCCTATACATCAGGAAACGCAAACTTGTAGTGTATTCAAGGTTTAAAAAGGCTTCCAATTGTTTTTATTAATTATAATCCACACAATAAATCACATGTCCAGTTGCTGCAGGATTATTTTCCAGCTGTGAGAAACTGGTAAAATTAAGATCCTACATCTGTAGACGTAAAACAGGGAGGATTTATCAAGCGTGTCAGTTGACAGAAAATGACATGTTGTGTATTGTCGTTGGTCACTCCAAGAGACCGGTATCAATATCTAGTGATAGCACAGAGAGAAAGAGAGAGAAAGAGTGAGAGAGAGACGAACGGACGGAGAGGGAGGGAGAGTGAGACAGAGAGAGACAGAGAAATCGAGAGCTAACAACTGTGGCCATGGGCGTGTGTGTGGTGACATTAAGTCATGAAGAGGCAAGTGAAGAGGACAAGTCAGTGTGACTGAGGGCAATCAGGAGAGGGTGATGAACGACTGAAGCTTGACAAGGACCTTAGACTGCATCACAAATGGCAGTCAAATCTAGATAGAGGGTTTGAAGAGATTGATACCCTTGACAGTTGACTATTTAAGATGGGAAAAAACATTGTCATTAAATAAAGAAAGGTGTCTGTCTCAGGTCCAGACCTGGGATAAGTATAGTTTTAACTATGCTGTATGAAAAGTAACTACTGTATTTTTGCGGGGGAACAAATAGATACTTTGGAGGTGACTACAACAATTTGAGTACAAATTTTAAAAAAAAGACTACTTTTCAAAACTATTTGAATACAGATCTCAGAAAGTGACTACTTTTCAAAACTATTTGAATACAGATCTCAGAAAGTGACTACTTTCCTGAAACTATTGGATTGGCTGCCTTCAACTAATGGCAGGGCTGTATCTGGAACTGCTTGTTGAAGATAGAAATATAATGAATATTCCAATCTATCTGACAGTCATATTTGATCTACACAATACATTCTATCTGAACATTCTGTAAATGTCCATTCTCCTGAATGTCCATTGCCCCAGGTGTAAATAATCAAGTCACCAATTAACCAATGATACTTTGTACATATAAGCATAAATAAGTTGTGACACTCAACTACTGTATGACTCTTTCAACATGCCACTGAAAGGTCGAAAGCTGCAATTAATTGTATATACCTGAAAATACTGAAGAGTAATTCAAAGACAATTGCAAACATTGCAAACAGCAAGTTAGATGCTTACACAGCAAATTCTCCAGTATTAAAAAGAAATAAACAACAGAGTGCAAAATCAACAACGAAAATGTGGAGTCTGTGGACCCATATAGACACTGGAACAGTGTTAAATCAACACACTGCTTAGTGTAAAGCCTTATTCAAATATTTCCCAGAGTGACTTGCCTTTCGAGTAAATTGTAGAGTTACTACATTAATCCAGTTTCAGACCTCTGGACTTTACCGAATGAGATCCTAAGCGAGGTGTCGATGGTGGAACTGCGTTGGAGCCGTCCAATCGGTAAGCAGCTGATCTTGCGATCATTGTCACGAAACCACACCCGTCCCACTCATGTTTGATGTTCTGAACAAGAAAATGTAGGCTATATAGAAATAACTATGCTTGAATGGAAAAATCTTTAAATTAGGATCTCTATCAGCCTAATCGAGGTGTAGATTACACTATAGGTCAAAAGTTTTAGAATACCTACTTATTCAAGGGTTTTTCTTTATTTTCACTATTTCCTACATCATAGAACAATAGTGAAGACATCCAAACTATAAAATAACACATGGAATAATGTAGTAACCAAAGAAGAGTTAAACAAATCAAAATACATTTTAGATTCTTCAAATAGCCACCCTTTCCCTTGATGACAGCTTTGCACACTCTTGGCATTCTCTCAACCAGCCTCATTTTTCATGTACTTTAAAAAAAAAAATTGTCATTTAGCAGATGCTCTTATCGAGAGCAACTTATAGTTAGTGAGCGCATACATTTTTCATACTGGCCCCCCATGGGAATCAAACCCACAACCCTGGTGTTGCCAGTGCCATGCTCTACCAACTGAGCTACAGGAGGCCTCACCTGGTATGATTTTCCAATAGTCTTGAAGGAGTTCCCAAATACACTGAGCACTTGATGGCTGCTTTTCCTTCACTCTGTGGTCTGACTCATCCCTAACCATCTCAATTTGGTTGAGGTCGGGGGAGTCCAGGTCATCTGATGCAGCACTCCATCATTCTCCTTGGTAAAATAGGCCTTACACAGCCAGGAGGTGTGTTGGGACATTATCTTGTTGAAAAACAAATGATAGTGCCACTAAGCCCAAACCAGATGGGATGGCGTATCGCTGCAGAATGCTGTGGTAGCGATGCTGGTTAAGTGTGCCTTGAATTCTAAATAAATCACAAACAGTGTCACCAGCAAATCACCCCCACACCATAACACCTCCTCCGCGCTTTACGGTGGGAAATACACATGCGGAGATCATCCGTTCACCCACACCGCGTCTCAGAAAGACACGGCAGTTGAACCCATAAATCTCAAATTTGCACTCCAGACCAAAGGACACATTTCCACCGGTCTAATGTCCATTGCTCGTGTTTCTTGACCCAAGCAAGTCTCTTCTTCTTATTGATGTCCTTTAGTAGTGGTTTATTTGCAGCAATTTGACCATGAAGGCTTGATTCACACATTCTCCACAACAGTTGATGTTGATGTGTCTGTTACTTGAACTATGTGAAGCATTTATTTGGGCTGCAATTTCTGAGGCTGATAACTCTAATGAACTTATCCTCTGCAGCAGAGGTAACTCTGGGTCTTCCATTCCTGTGGCAGTCTTCATGAGAGCCAGTTTCATCATAGCGCTTGTCACGATCGTCCAATGAGGGAGACCAATACGCAGCGCGTTGAGCGAACATGACTTTATTAAATTAACGTACTCACTACAAAAACAACAAACAATGACGAAACGTGAAGTCCTCCGTTACAATGACTGACAAGGAACAAAAACCCACAACACTAAGGTGAACACTGACAGTTTAAATATGGCTCCCAATCAGAGATAACGAGCCGACAGCTGACACTCGTTACCACTGATTGGGAGTCACACGACCAAACAATGAAACACAACCAAATACAACACAACCAAATGAACACACCCTGGCTCAAAATACAGAGTCCCGGAGCCAGAGCGTGACAGTACCCCCCCCTAAAGGCGCGGACTCCGACCGCGCCTACACCCCAAATAGGGAAGGGCTGGGTGGGTATTGCTCCTCGGAGGCGGCTCCGGCTCCGGGCTTGACCACCACCCTACTACAATCCCCCCGCAGTGTCCCCAGTCCGATCTGACCCAGTTAGCTGGATCAGGACTGCCGACGCGCACCCCTGGCTTGGCGCGTGAGGCAGGAATGGACCGGACCTGGCAGACGATACGCACCCTTTGCATGGTGCGTGGAGCCGGAACAGGCCTCACCAGGCTGAAGACTCGCATCCCTGGCTTGGTGCGAGTAGCAGGAATGGGCTGAATCCGGCTGACGACTCGCACCCTTGGCTTGGTGCGAGTAGCAGGAATGGGCTGAATCCGGCTGACGACTCGCACCCTTGGCTTGGTGCGAGTAGCAGGAATGGGCTGAATCCGGCTGACGACTCGCACCCTTGGCTTGGTGCGAGTAGCAGGAATGGGCTGAATCCGGCTGACGACTCGCACCCTTGGCTTGTTGCGAGTAGCAGGAATGGGCCGGACTGGGCTGGCGACGTGCACCACAGACCTGGTGCGGAGAGCAGGAACGGGCAGAGCCGGGCTGACGAGACGCACCACAGGCTTGATGCGGAGAGCAGGCACGGGCCGTGCCGGACTGACGACGCACACCACTGGCTTGGTGCGGGAAGCTTGGATGGGCCGGACTGTACTGGGGACACACACCACTGGTCCTACACCGGGATCTGAAACGGGCCGGACCGGACTGGCAACACACACCAGTACCTCTCGCCGTGCCTCTACTTCCTCCATCCCCTCTTCGACCAGTGGCCCCCGTAACCCGGCGGCCTTCTCCGGAAACCCACTGGGCCGCTCTATCGCGGCCTCCTGCTGGTCCGACGTCGTGAGCCCCCCCCTAAAAATTTTCGGGGCGTCTCTCCTACCCGTGGACCAGGTCTCCATGTCCCTCGCCAGCCTCTCGCCCTTCTGCCATAATGTCAAGCCCTTCTCTTCCTCACTCGGCTTGACCCAGTCCAGGAGGCGAAGGAGATCTGTGAGGGATCTCCCTGGCGATGGCTCCTGGACACGCTGCTTGGTCCCATCTTGGTGGGTTTTTCTGTCACGATCGTCCAATGAGGGAGACCAATACGCAACGCGTTGAGCGAACATGACTTTATTAAATTAACGTACTCACTACAAAAACAACAAACAATGACGAAACGTGAAGTCCTCCGTTACAATGACTGACAAGGAACAAAAACCCACAACACTAAGGTGAACACTGACAGTTTAAATATGGCTCCCAATCAGAGATAACGAGCCGACAGCTGACACTCGTTACCACTGATTGGGAGTCACACGACCAAACAATGAAACACAACCAAATACAACACAACCAAATGAACACACCCTGGCTCAAAATACACAGTCCCGGAGCCAGAGCGTGACAGCGCTTGATGGTTTTTGTGACTGCACTTGAAGAAACTTTCAAAGTTCTTGAAATGTTCAGTATTGACTGACCTTCATGTCTTAAAGAAATTCCACAAATTAAGTTTTAAGAAGGCACACCTGTTAATTGAAATGAATTCCAGATGACTACCTCATGAAGCTGGTTGAGAGAATGCCAAGCGTGTGCAAAGCTGTCATCAAGGCAAAGGGTGACTATTTGAAGAATCTCAAATATAAAATATATTTTGATTTGTTTAACACTTTTTTGGTTACTACATGATTCCATATGTTTTATTTCATTGTTTTGATGTCTTCACTATTATTCTACAATGTAGAAAATAGTAAAAATAAAGAAAACCCTTAAATGCGTAGGTGTTCTAAAACTTTTGACCGGTCGTGTATATCTCACATTCCAGTGTTCGAACTTGTAAACAAGGCTGCATGGGTTTTCTCTTAATGCATGCCAATGGTCATGTCCGCTTTAGGCATAATGCCGGGTATTTGACAGCTCTAACTCAGTTCCACTCCGACACCGTGAAAACATCAGATATGCAGATGTCAGCTAAAGCGGATCTGATTGAATTGGGCACTTAGTTGGGTTGTTTTCTTTTAAGACTGGAGGCATGGCTTAGTAGGGGTTTGGCTTTCAGATAGTCCTTTTTGGTCACCTGCGTACGTAAATGTCATTCCTGTACGTCTGTTCTGTTGTATTGTCATCACGTTAAGCTTGAGCACTGACAGTTCTGTAGCTTTAATACTCTTACACAAGAGTATGAGTCCATCAACTGCCTATGCATATTCCAATGTTGGTGTAGTTATCACTTTATGTTTTTCAATTTATGTTAAGTAATACTGAAGGAAAATTTGAATGTACAGTGTACAAACCTAATGACATTTACTCTCACATGTGGCCAAAACTAACTAACTGAAAGTCTCACCCCCAATAACCAGATTACCCAAACATGGGATAATTACATTTTTAATAAGTAATCCATAGGTTATTTTCAGAAGCCGTGGCCTATTTGGGGAGTGGCTTTCATATAGGTTTTTTTCTTTGCAACCCGTGAGAGTAAATGTCATTCCTGTTTGTACACAGCAAATGTCTGTTTTCTTTCAATATTTTCACACATTACACATTTTTAGATAAATGTAATAACATTACAACAAAGTGGTAACACTCCCAAAATGGTATATGCACAGGAACTTAAGGAACTCATACTCATGTGTAAGCCTCATAAAAGCTACAAAATACAACTATTTTCTGCCCAGGTCTGCTCAGTTCACACTCAAGCTTCTACGACTCATTGTATAATGCAATGGATATTCACACATTTTGTTGTGATGTGAACGAGATCTCTGCAGAGATCAGGACAAACAAGTACTATAGCTGCTGGTTTGTACTGTGTGTTGGAAATAGTTAACTGTCTCTTGGACTGCGTCACAAATGACCCACTGGGCATTTCAATGAAATTACATTGAACCAACGTGGAATAGAAGTTCAATTGACGTCTGTGCCCAGTGGGGACACCCTATTTCCCTATATACAGTAGTGCACTATTTTTGACTAGAGCACAAGGGGCCTTGGTTCAAAGTAGTGCACTAATAGGGTGCCATTTGGGACACAGGCTGTCTCTGGTAATGGAGTAATTCAGGCAGGCCAAAATGGAAATGAAAACGACCATCTTTCCTGGTAATGCATATGTCCGCATTTAGTGGCCACGATTCTTGTTCTGTCCAAAGTGCTTGGTATTTACTGTCTTTATTATCATTCGAACGCCAGACTGCATTAATGCAATTTTGAACCAATGAAACATGAGCACTCAGTCAAAGAGCGAGAGCCCCCTTATTGACAGCTTGTTCAGTACAACGGTCAGGCTGAAAACAGACACTCAGCTCTTCTCTCTGCCACAGCAAATTGGCCTGTGTTGATTTTTCATTGTACATTTTCTAGTGTTGAAATTAACGCTCATTGGTGTAAAAGAACCCTCAGTGCTTGTGTTAATAACCAGAGTTAGGGTGGGTTGCACCAACATGGATTAACTCTTAAACTGGGTTAAATCAAGGTTTATCTATTAATCTTGTTTCATCAAATTTTAAACCCAGGTTTTAAATTAATCCTAGTTAAATTAAATCCTTCCTCTAATCTAAGTTTAGTTTTCACTTTAAACCTAGATTAATTTTAAACCTGTTGCGCAATTTGTTTTTAAATGAACATAAATTTAGATTGGAGATTAATTCTAAACTGCCACTTGAGGTGGTTTAACTGATCAAATGACAGCATATCTACTGTGGAAAGACCAAAACGACAGAGTTCCTCAGAGAATAATTAGTGACAGGTTAAATCCTGTTGAATTTTATGATATTGATGAGTTTTGAAGGCGATACCGCTTCTCCAAGGACTCTGTAATTCAACTGGAAAGAAAGGTTGGACCAACCATTAAGCATGGGAGTGATATGAACGTGGCTGTACCCCCACTACTTCAGCTCTTGGTGACCCTACGGTTCTACGCAACTGGATGTTTCTGGATGGGGACCTTTTTGGACTCCACAAGTCAACCGTCTGCAGGATTGTAGTCAGAGTGTCCAGTGCTATTGCCAGTTTGAAGAATCAGTACATAAAGTTCAAGCCTACAGAGGAAATAGCAGCTGGCTTTTACAGGAGATTTAGATTCCCAGGTGTACTAGGGGCAATAGACTGTACACAAATTCCTATTCCCAACCCCAGTGGTGAGAATGGAGAACTATTCCATAATCAGAAAGGTTACTGCTCCATCAACGTGCAGGCTGTCTGTGACGACAAAGTTCAGCTCACCAACATCGTAGCTAGATGGCCAGGATCCACCCATGACAGAAGAATCTTTGACAACAGTCATCTGAGTGCAATTCTGGAAAGGGGGGCATATGAAGGCCACCTACTAGGTGACAATGGATATGCCTGTCGTGGGTACCTTATGACTCCTCTTTTAAACCCCCAGACACCTGAAGAGAGAGAATACAACACCTCTCATATCCTGACAAGAGGTCTCATAGAGATCGTTTTTGGAGTGTGGAAAAAAATATTCCCGTGCCTAAAGGAGGGGCTCCGCACAAAGATGGACACTACACTGACAATCATTATTGCAGTGGCAGTTCTGTATAACTTTGGCAAGAGACAAAGAGACAAGCTACCTGAGGAGCTGAGGAGGACCTACCTGAGGAGAATGCAGAAGATGGCCAGGTGCAACATGCTGCCAATGCAAATGGGAATGCTGTGAGGAGAACCTTGATTGAGAAACCATTTTACAGCCTAAGGTGTATATAATGTAACATTGGTAACATGTAAAAAGCAATATTATATTTTGATCGACACAAACAATTCCTATTTAGGCTATCTGTATTCAAATGTATTATCTTGACTTTGTTATTCTCAATACCATACAGGGTGGAACTGGAAGCACCAGAACACAAGAGTGGGGAAAGGACTGGAGGACGCCAAATTGCTTGGGAAAGCATTGTTTTAATAAATAATTGCTTAAATAAATGAAAAGATCAGCATTCTTTACACAGTGGGCATTTGTTTCCCTGAAGCAGTTTCTGTTTCTGAATTTGCAGTAGCTCTTCTTGTAAATTCAGGACCTCAATCTGCAGTAGATTTTTCTCGCTCTTCAGCTCCAAAACATGAATATGAGCTTGGTTCATATAAATTCTGGGGCGTTTGCTTGGCCTGTCTTGTGTTTTTGCTGCTGGTGCAAGATCCATGCACTGCTGTTTCTCCATGGCACAGGGTGTTGAGCTCAACTAAAGGAAAGACAAAAAATTATCTCATTATTAGTGGACTATTTACGTACAACAATTGAATTGGGGCTTATGATATGCCCAGCCTTGGTACGAATGATGATGTTATGCAACATGCTGTAATGGGCTTGATAATGGTATCATTGTAGTGAAGTAGCATTAACGTTAGTTTTAACGTGCATTATAGTCATTGATATTTACCAGTTATTTATGCTTACTAAATATTGGTGGGTCGAGTTGTCCGTCGTCCTCATAGGGGTTAAGGAGAGGGGCAAACTGCTGAGGAATCATCTCGCATATCTTCTGGGAGAGAGGATCAATTCCCTTGGACGGAGGCCCCCCTCCGTTCTGAAATAGAGTCCGCCTGTCCTCTGCTGCATCCTTTTTGGCTTTCGCTTTTAAGTTTTTCCAGCACGGATTTGGGTCCCTCTTCTCTTTAATCCGTGTCGATCCATTAAATCTGTCGCATAAAATGGCCCAGGTGTCTTCCTTCTTTTTGACAGTCGTGTTGTCTGTCTCTTTATCCTCCAGTACCTTACTAAATTCCTCCATCAGCTCCGACAAGAGGTTTTTTCATAAGCGGAGAAATGTGAACTTCTTTGACGTGCCATGATCAGGTGGCTAGCAGACAAATAATAAATGGCTAAATAACGTTAAGTAATGACAATAAATTATATTTTATGCTAGCTAGCTTGGTTTATATACTAGCTAGCTACAGTAGCTAACGTTAACTACCAAATTAGTTTTCTGTAAATACTGGTAAATAACAGATTTTATTTCAAATCAGCCAACCCAAGAGAACCTTTCAAGATGGAGTTGCAGTAGTTCTAACGTTACATTGCTATTATTTTATCAAGGAACAGCAACTTTGTGGCCTCATTTATCAAGTAGTCTAGCTACTTCGTTTCAACTCACGAAATACCTAATATATTGATGTAACATGTCACTAATCATAGTTTAAAACCGTTAATCATAGATTTACTGATCCAGATTTAAAATGAAGTGGTGCAACACATCTCTGCTTAATTATCAACCTAGATTTACAAAACCTAGATTAGCTCTAATCCCAGGATAATTGAAACCATGTTGGTGCAACCCACCCTTGTTTTACACTGTGGAGAGTAAAACAGTCTCATCAAAACCATGCGTGTCATGATCATGTTTCCCAGCATGCTCTTCTGGTTGATTTTTTAGGATTGTTTTTAATATCTGTATAAATAACAAAAACGTTTATAAACTAATCCAATCAGTTAGTTAGATTTATTGCACCCATTACTTTAATGCACCCCTTTTGCTATCCTTCTCTTCTCCCTCTCCTCTCCTCTCCTCTCCTCTCCTCTCCTCTCCTCTCCTCTCCATCTCCATCCAGAGAGTAGAGGAGTGGAACACAATAGTGGATGAGCTAACTGGTATGTGCTAAGCCTCACATGAACAATGCCCAAGTCAAGGTGCCGAGAATATGAGTGGATGAGAAATATCCTCCAACATCTCAAATGTATTTTGTGAAATACTAACAGAAATAAAATTGAAGGAAGAAGGGTAGGGAAGAGGCAGGTGTCCGAGCTTGTAAATGTAAATGTTATGTAAATGTTATACTTCAGTTTTTTATTTTTAATACATTTACGAAAATATCTAAAAACCAATTTTTTTGCTTTGTCATTGTGGGGAATTTGGTGTGTAGATTGATGAGGGGAAAAAACTATTCAATCAATTTTAGAATAAGACTGTAATGTAACAAAATGTGGAAAAAGTTAATGGGTCTGAATACTTTCCGAATGGACTGTACATATATAAAGGTATGTGGACACCCCTTCAAATTTGTGGATTTGGCTATTTCAGCCACACCTGTTGCTGACAGGTGCATAAAATCGAGCACACAGCCATGCAATCCCCATAGACAAACATTGGCAGTATAATGGCCTTACTGAAGAGCTCAGTGACTTTCAACGTGGCACCGTCATAGGATGCCACCTTTCCAACAAGACAATTGGTAAAATTTCTGCCCTGCTGGAGCTACTCCGGTCAACTGTAAATGCTGTTATTGTGAAGTGGAAACGTCTAGGAGCAACAACGGCTGAGCCGCAAAGTGGTAGGCCACACAAGCTCACAGAACGGGACCGCCAAGTGCTGAAGCACGTAGCGCGTAAAAATTGTTTGTGCTCGGTTGTAACACTCACTACCGAGTTCCAAACTGTCTCTGGAAGCAACTTCAGCACAAGAGCTGTTCGTCGGGAGCTCCATGAAATGGGTTTCCATGGCCGAGCAGCCGCACACAAACCAAAGTTCCAAAGGCTGGGCCTATAATAGTGTATAAGAGGTGATACAGAGTGTTGTACTTTATTCGTATGTTGTTGATGTAAAGAATATTTGTTGGTCCATGGTGTGTAATGATAAGCAATCAGACGGTGCACTTGAAACATTTATGAAATTACTTATCCCTGTTACTAATAAGCATGCTCATTAAAACCCATTAAAAACTGTTTAATCCCCGTGGATTGATGAGGATTTTGAAAAATTGTATTGTTGAGAGGGATGAGAAAAAATAAATGGCAAATAATCTGGCTGCACAACCGATCGGCAAACGTACTGCAAATTGAAAAATCTTGTAACTAAACTGAATAAAAAGAAGAAGAAACTACACTATGAAACAAACATAAATGACATAAAGAATGATAGTAAAAAGCTTTGGAGCACCTTAAATTAAATTTGGGGAAAATAGGCAAACTCTGCTTCATCACTCATTGTATCAGATGGCTCATTCATCACAAAACCCACTGATATTTCCAACTACTTTAATGATTTTTTCATTGGCAAGATAAGCAAATGTAGGCATGACATGCCAGAAACAAATGTTGACACTACACATCCAAGTATATCTGACCAAATTGTGAAAGACAAGCGTTGTAATTTTGAATTCTGTAAAGTGAGTGTGGAAGAGGTGAAAAAATGATTGCTGTCTATCAACTATGACAAGCCACCGAGGTCTGACAACTTGGATGGAAAATAACTGAGGATAATATCGGATGATATTGCCACTCCTATTTGCCATATCTTCAATTTAATCTTACTAGAAAGTGTGTGCCATCAGGCCTGGAGGAAAGCAAAAGTAATTCCCCTACCTAAGAATAGTAAAGCCCCCTTTACTGGCTCAAATAGCCAACCAATCAGCCTGTTACCAACACTTAGTAAACCTTTGGAAAAATATGTGTTTGACCAGATAAAATACTATTTTACAGTAAGCAAATTGACAACAAACTTTCAGCACGCTTATAGGGAAGGACATTCAACAACCACAGCACTTACACAAATGACTGATGATTGGCTGAGAGAAATTGATGCAAAAAAGATTATGGGGGCTGTTTTTTTTTAGAATTCAGTGCAGCTTTTGACATTATTGATCATGGTCTGCTGCTGGAAAAACGTATGTGTTATGGCTTTACACCCCCTGCAATATAGTGGATAAAGAGTTACCTGTCTAACAGAACACAGAGGGTGTTCTTTAATGGAAGCCTATCCAACATAATCAAGGTAGAATCAGGAATTCCCCAGGGCAGCTGTCTAGGCCCCTTACTTTTTTTCAGTCTTTACTGACGACATGCCACTGGCTTTGAGTAAAGCCAGAGTGTCTATGTATGCGGATGACTCAACACTATACACGTCAGCTACTACAGCGACTGAAATGACTGCAACACTTAACAAAGAGCTGCAGTTAGTTTCAGAATGGGTAGGAAGGAATAAGTTAGTCCTAAATATTTCAAAAACTAAAAGCATTGTATTTGGGATAAATCATTCACTAAAGCCTAAACCTCAACTAAATATTGTAATGAATAATGTGGAAATTGAGCAAGTTGAGGTGACTAAACTGCTTGGAGTAACCCTGGATTGTAAATTGTCATGGTCAAAACATATTGATAAAACAGTAGCTAAGATGGGGAGAAGTATGTCCATAATAAACTGCTGCTCTGCCTTCTTAACAGCACTAACAACAAGGCAGGTCCTACAGGCCTTAGCTTTGTCACACCTGGACTACTGTTCAGTCGTGTTGTCAGGTGCCAATTGGCTCAGAACAGGGCAGCACGGCTGGCCATTAGATGTACACAGAGAGCTAACATTGTCAATCTCTCCTGGCTCAAAGTGGAGGAGAGATTGACTTCATCGCTACTTGTATTTGTGAGAGGTATTGACATGTTGAATGCACCAAGCTGTCTGTTTGAACTACTGGCACACAGCTCAGACACCCATGCATACCCCACAATACATGCCACCAGGGGTCTCTTCACCGTCCCCAAGTCCAGAACAGACTATGGGAGGCGCACAGTCATGGGAGGCATGTCAATCTCTCCTGGCTCAAAGTGGAGGAGCGATTGACTTCATCGCTACTTGTATTTGTGAGAGGTATTGACATGTTGAATGCACCGAGCTGTTTGTTTGAACTACTGGCACACAGCTCAGACACCTATGCATACCCCACAATACATGCCACCAGGGGTCTCTTCACCGTCCCCAAGTCCAGAACAGACTATGGGAGGTGCACAGTACTACATAGAGCCATGACTACATGAAACTCTATTCCACATCAAGTAACTCTTCTCTATTCCACCTCAAGTAACTCATGCAAGCAGTAAAATGTGATTTAAAAAACAGATAAAAATACACCTTATGGAACAGCGGGGACTGTGAAGCAACACAAACATAGGCACAGACACATGCATACAAATACACGATAACATTCGCACTATACACACACGTACACATGGCTTTTGTGTTGTAGATACAGTATGTGTTAGTAGAGTAGGGGCCCGAGGGCACACCTCATGTGTTGTGAAATCTGTTGTGAATGTTTTGTAATGTTTTTAAAACTGTATAACTGCCTTAATTTTGCTGGAGCCAAGGAAGAATAGCTGTTGCCTAGGCAGCAGCTAACGGGGATCCATAATAAATACAAATACAAATACACAAGCCTAAGATCACCATGCTCAATGCCAAGCGTCGGCTGGAGTTGTGTAAAGCTCACCGCCATTGGACTCTGGAGCAGTGAAAACGTGTTCTCTGGAGTGATGAATCATGCTTCACCATCTGGCAGTCCGACGGACAAATCTGGATTTAGTGAACGCCAGGAGAACGCTACCTGCCCCAATGCGTACTGCCAACTGTAAAGTTTGGTGGAGGAGGAATAATGGTCTGGGGTTGTTTTTCATTGTTTGGAATAGGCCCCTTAGTTCCAGTGAAGGGAAATCTTAACGCTACAGCATACAATACATTCAAGACGATTCTGTGCTTCCAACTTTGTGGCAACAGTTTTGGGAAGGCCCTTTCCTGTTTCAGCATGACAATGCCCCCGTGCACAAAGCGAGGTCCATACAGAAAAGGTTTGTCGAGATCGGTGTGGAAGAACTTGACTGGACTGCACAGAGCCCTGACCTCAACCCCATCGAACACCTTTGGGATGAATTGGAACACGGACTGCGAGCCAGGACTATTCGCCCAACATCAGTGCTCGATCTAACTAATGCTCTTGTGGCTAAATGGAAGCAAGTCCCCGCAGCAATGTTCCAACATCTAGTGGAAAGCCTTCCCAGAAGAGTGGAGGCTGTTATAGCAAAGAGGGGACCAACTCCATATAAATGCCCATGATTTTGGAATGAGATGTTCGACGAGCAGGTGTCCACATACTTTTGGTCATGTAGTGTACCAGTTCTACA